>NC_056737.1:1171494904-1171517404 GCF_019279795.1 Protopterus annectens | reverse complement strand
TACTTATTTTGCCCAACAATTCTTTACTTGTCTTTCATAACATTTATAAAATTATTATTTATTTTATTTATAAAATAAATAAATAAAATAAATAAATAAATAAAATAAACAAATAAAATAAATTAAATTATTATGTTTTTCTTCCAATTTTTCCAAAACTTTATAAAGAATCAATGAAACTGCATGAACAATTGGGTTAATCAATCCCAGTCCGCCCTCCTCCTCTTTAACATACAAAATCCCCCTTTTAACTGGATTCAACTTGGATCCCCATATAAATGAGAATAAATACAGTAGACAATAACTCTCTCTCAAATATAGATAGAATCATATAAACACCTGTTGAATAAGAATTTTTACCTAAAATATTGAATTTATTCAATACACTTTTTCTTATATGACAGTTTCTATGACTTCCAAAACATACACGTCTCTTAATGTCTGTATTATTTGCTCCCCATTGCTTTTCTCTATATGTTTTTGTCCCAAATTTTATTCCTAATATATTATAACCTCGTCATTACATTGAATCCCTTCTATACTATCTGTTGACCCAATACCACTACTTTTGTCTTTATTTATAAATCGCCCAACATTTTTAAATGCTGATTTAGTCTTTTGATACCTTCTTCTATCCATTCCTTATTGTTCATAACTAAGACAATATCATCTGCATAAATATGAATGATTCGAATTTGAAGATCTGCTGTTATATTATATCTTGCCATTTCAACACTCTCGTTTATATCCCCCTTTTTAACTCTTTTCTATATACTTTCTTATTTCATTGCGTATTTTGTTGTCTTGTGTATTCGCTCTCTCTCCTTCATTATTCTTTAATACCCTTATTGTTCTCTCATTTTCTCTTATAATTTCTTTTAAATACAGGGCTACCTCTTCTTTCTTCCATTATAAAAAAAAATATTTGCTTAGCCCACAACCTTCCAGGACATGGGCGGTCATTACTAAATACAATCCTGGGTGTTGATTAGAGTATCATTACTATTTAATTGGGATGAAATGGCTAGGTTTGAAATGACCTCCGGGTTGATAGCCTAATAACCTCGTATGATCCTGTGATCCTGTGATATAACATTTTTTAATCTTCTCCTAATTAATTTCCTATAACGTTTTTTTACTTTTCAGAAGAGCTTATCTTTTGTCTACTACTTTTTTAAAGATCTCCTGACTCAATTGCTTATATTTTAATTTCTCCTTTCTCTTTCTCATTACTTGATATACCAGAAAACACTTTTTAATATTTTTTCTTTAAAACTTCTCCACCGATTTGTGCAATTTTCATTAAAAGTTCTCAGATTCACATGATCTCTATAAGTGATTGATCTCTTTTCTGTTTTCTTCATCTAAGTGTTTTTATTAAGTCTCTTAATGCCTTCACCTAATCACTTTTCTTGCACTTCTGCCCGTGTAGCTAAATTACCCCCAAATCCTGTTTCCTTTATTCCTTCCTGTACTACTTTCAGGTGATTAGATATTATGGAGTAATCAATTTCTGTTTTATCTCATCTCTTTTGTAAGTATACTGTTTATCAGTTTATCATCCAATATATATAACTTGCCACTTTTTATTATTTTGCATAGCTTTCTAACATTGATTCTTACTTTTCTTCTTTTCCTTAAAAATCACAGTTGAAATCTCCCACTAATATTAACTCCATATTTACTCCTACATAGTTTAGGATTTTTTAAACATTATTTATCTTTCTTTCATCATAGCAAACATAAATTGCAATAATTCTATACACGTCTTTCTTCCATCTTAGTCTGTTAGTACTTTTCTACCTAATTCCACTATAGTGCGATCTAAAACATTTATTGCTGCATTACATGACATTGCAATACCTGAAATGTTTCTTTTCCCACTCTCCAGAGAATGCTTCCACCCCATAATTGTTCTGTTTGTAACCGTTCTTCTTCTGTTACTATCCTCATGTCTTCTAGTATAATTATATGCATATCTAATGAAACACACCATTCTAAAACACCTATTCTTTCTTTTAATATTCTTTACACTATTAACAGCTATAGCTAAGATTCTCATCTTCCTTTTTAATAAAATGTTGCTATCTCTTTTCACTTTTACCCTTTACTTATTTTATTTTCTATCACAATTACAGTCTTAAGCTTTCTTTTCCTGTCTTTCACCCGTTTGCCTATAGAAGTATTTTTAGTTCTCAGCACTATCCAGTTTATGTATTCATCCTCACTGGTTTCTTGCACCAGTTATTCTATTATTCTCATTTGTCCATCTACTATCTCTTCTTATTATCGGTCTGCACTCAATAGGCCTTTGTCTCATTTCTATCACATTTTGTTGTGTTCACTCTTGTTCTTTAGCTTCTATATTTTTTTCGCAATCCATCATAGGTTCATAGGTTCATAGGTTTTACATATTATATCACACTTCTTAAAGACATGTTGTAGGTGGATTGGACACTCCAAATTGGTCCTAGGTGTGAGTGTGTGCGTGTGTGTGCCTTCTGTGGAAAGTTGGGTGCTGGGCTGGCAACTCAGCACTGTAAAACTCCACTGCCAATCATGAGCGGACAGATGATCCGCTGTGGCGACCCCTAACCGGGAAAAGCCAAAAGAAGAAGAAGAATCACACTTCTTAGCTTTATGTCACAGCTTTCCACAAATGAAACATTTTCTTTTATCATAATTACTAATCAAATGGTCATCTTTTCCACAAAAAAAGCATGTTTTGGTTGTCCACTATACTTAACATGACCTCTGCTTCCTTCTACATTTATCACACTTGAAATATGCATCATTTTTTTCATTTTCCATTTTTAAAATTACTCCACAATCCCATCCCAATCCATAATTCTCTATTATCATAAATGTTTGTCATGTCCATAACTTCTCTGCATACAGTCTTTAATCTTTTAACACTTCTCTCTCAGCTTCAGTTCTAAATTGCAGAATGATCTGTTTTTTGTCTCTATTAAATGTTTATACTACATACACATTCCAAGGACTGCAATCTTTTTTACTTTCAAACTTTTCTAAGAATTCTTCCGCATACTGTCTTGTCTCAGATAGCATTTCACAATGTGTTTCTTTATTAATATGTACAAAAGCTCTTACCTTTTTGGTGAAATACCAACAGCTGCAATCACTGTGTCCCAAATCTCATACCTATTGCACACTTCTTCCTCTTTGCTACTCAGCCTTACCATGCATTTTCCTCTTTTCATCGACTTGCTTGTCTCCTTCCTTCACCTTTTGAGCACATGATTTCTTAATTGTTTCTCTCTTTCACTTCCTCCTTTTGTATCCTAGCCATAATTTATCCCCATGAAGCCGCCATCTTGCTGTATGGTTCACTCTGGCTCAACATATCTGTTAAGTAGACATCCTGCAACCCTCCTGATTGGATGGTTGTAAAAATACATCCTTGCCAGACTTCACTATCACTCTCAAACAGCCTTTCCTGAAACAAGCACTCCGAATATTGTGATGGTCCAACAGCCTTCCTTTCCTTTGCATCTTTCACTTCTCTTCTCTTGAACATGCCATCTCCATGCTTACATGCTCTTTCTCTCTCTCTCTGACTTCTACTTTGCATATACTTGGCATACTTCCTCCTGCTTCTCCAAGCCACCTACACACCTGGAATGGAAGCAGGAAGCTGGGTCCTACACACTCGGAATGGAAGCAGGAAGCTGAATGCACCACCAGTAATAGTATCCTCATATGATCATGAGTAGGGGAAGTTTTGACAGCCTGACCAAATTTCTTCTATTAGTAAAATTACTACCTTGGGTCTCTCCTGAAAATAGGCTTCTAGTGTAGTGGGACTATCCCAGTCAAGAAAGAATAAATAAAAATTAAATTAAAATCAGAGTCTTGCACCTCTGTCTTCAAACCTATATCTAACCTGTATGAGGTCATTGGCAGTAGAGCACAGGTGGTGAGTAAGGCTCCAGCTCCAAGGCTTCTGTCTTTCTAGTTACTAAATTCCTTTCATAACCCCTGACTTTTAGCTCGGTATTATCAAGTTCACGCAGCTCAACATGAGGTGGCACGTAAAGATGTCACAGCTTTCTCGTCAGACGTATCTCCACATAATCTCTGGACTTGCACAGCAGAGCCTTACATGGCAGGTATGATGCTTACTCCCAGACATCTCTCTCTCTGTTTCTCTCGCTTCTACTGCTTTATCGTTCCTTTGTTTTGATCTTACTGTGTAGTCCTCAGAGAGCAGGTAAGTACTTGCTCCTACAGCTCATTCTATCACCTCCCACCAGCCCACTTTATTTTCTCCTTCCTTTTCTTCTCCCACCATTATCACGGCTCACATGCCACAATAGTGGATGGCAGTATAGTGCCTTGCTTCCTTCTCACCTACATCCACTCCATTACAGGTCATAAACAGCAGTGCCTAAGGTAGCAGCTAAGGCTCTTTCTGCTTGGCATCCTTTTCTCTAATAATCATTTCTTACTTCCTTGCCTTGATCTCACTACACAACAGTCCAGAGGCAAATAATGGAATTATTCAAAGGGATCTCTCTGTTCTTGCCTGCTGTCCCCCTTCATACCCCTCCCTGTCAATTATCAGGGGTCATACAACACAGTAGAATACAGCATATAGTGGCAGTTTAGAGTTTCTGCCCATTCCCTCCAGACGTGTGGCAGGTAAACACTTTGTTCTCAGGCATCTCTCTCTGTAACCACTAATATTTTAATATTTTCTTGTTCCTCCCTTGCTTTTGATCTTATTATACAACACTTAGGTGACACATAAAGTAATCGCTTAAAGTAATCTCTCTGTCCTCTTCTATCCCTCTCACTCTGTCTCCTGCATCTCTCCCTCCCATGTTCTTTTTTGTAACTCTTATTTCTGTTTTAAATTGCACTTTCCCTACAGTATTACTCTGTATACATACTACTGTTTAAAATGTTATTGCTTGAAGGTGTATAACATTGTATATATAATTGTGTTACTGTTTTAAATTAAATTATACTCTCTACTTGATTTTTTTATAGGGTCTTTTCTCATTGGGTCACCACTGAAAATAAGCTTTTTTGACTAGGGTCAGCCAGTAAACAAAACAAATAAATAAATTATGCCCCCACTCTCTGTGTCCCAACAAAGCTTCACTAATTCAAACCTCCTGTGTCATACGCTACACAACTTTTCTACCACAATGGAGCCACTTATACTGAGCCGAAGATATAGCAAATCTACTGGCTGACAACTTTAGCTCCAGTTTTAGCCCCTCTCTCCTTCCAGACACCCCTGAAGAAATAATCTCACTCAACTATCACTAGGGAACAGGTTCTGAATGCAGTCTCCTAAGCCCAGAACACTGAATCAGTATTCCATGATAATATCGCAGGATGCATCCCTAATACTATTAAACATGGCCTACCAGGACCGGTAGAATCACTAATTAACAGTAGCCTCTAGACAGGCTTTGGCCAAGTGAATGGAGGGCTGAAACTGTCATCCCTGTCCACATGGTGGGTCATCTATGGATCCAGGTAGCTACAAACCCAAAAGTCTGACTTCTCTCATTTGCAAAGCCCTGAAAAGAATTGTCAGGAAAAAGACAAACAATGACATAGGAAATCTTCAAACAATGACTCCAGCCCAATTTGGTTTTGTCAAGGACAGTTCGCGCCTATATAACCTGTTGGACTTCTTCAAGAAGGTCATCAAAGCAGTGATCAAAGGCAAAACAGTGCATACTGCCTACCTTGATATGACCAATAGCAGAATTCCTCAGTGCTTGGTACTAGGGTCTCTATGAAGTTAGTGCCAATGTCAAGGGCCTCTGGCTGACCATGTCTGCAGATTATTGCAAACTCAAGAAACTTACCTCCTTACTATACCTAGGCTTACTAATGATGTTTGTTGAAGACAAATTAAGTTCAGCTAGCTACCCTGCACTTTCCTCATCTTGCTAGTTTCATCACACCATTACAAAGATCTTAAAATCAGCATCTAAATGTCCAAAGCCTTAATAGCATATGGAACAACTGAAGTTTGGGGTTCCGTCCACAACCCTATCATCACTGGACTCACAGAAACTTAGATAAAATGTCCCTCCCATCTATTATCTTTCCTTAATGATAAATACAAGCTTTGCTATAAATACAGACAGGGCATCAAAAAAGGAAGAAGTTCTGTACTTCTAAATAAGACAAATCTCAGCTTGGTATGCTCTCTAATGACAGAGAGATGCCTTCTAGTGAAACTTGTGTGAATCCCTGCATTTTTCACTTCCCACTAGTTACTGTGCACTATTTGTGTAGGAATTTTAACCATTTCCCTTATTTATAGTATAACATGAAACAAAAAGCATACATGCAACTTTATGAGCAATCCAAAAATAATAGGTCTCAAATGACAGCACTCTATACTCCCCAGTTTCTCCTGTAACATTTTATTTAATGATTATTTACTATTGCCTGTAAAGTAGAATTCTGATATACACTAGCTTGAATCTATATATAAAAACTTTCCCCAAACTGTGCTCCCTCAAAAACATCACTTATGCCCAGACTGTTAAATGCTCTGTCCCATAAACATTCTCCATATTCTTTAATGCAGCATAAAGTTTGCCTTAACCTTCTATCTTGTCAAATACCCCTACTCTTTTATGTAACCACATATGTATAACTACTTTATCTGTTCTAGTGCAGTAAACACAAGCAACACATAATTATTTTAAAAAAGACGCTTCATCTCCGCATTTCCATATAAATGTGATCGTATCTTTCCATAGCCTTGTCACACAAATACCATAATAGATATACAGAGGATGCCATCTTTCCCCAAAGAGCTGTCCTATTCCTTGCTCTTATAACACATTTCACCTTATCCAGGGTAACCTTTCTATGTAACAGAACTGTACGTTCACCAGAACCTGTTCTCACCCACATGCCTTTACCTAAACATAAGACCCCTCCTCTCCAAAAACTCCTTCATCATAATTCTCTAACACCTTCATTTTTCTGCATCTCCCGTTAAACCACATTACTACCCATAGTTATTAAAGCTTTCATGCCCCATTCCTCTATCTTACATTTCTTTGCACAAACAGGAATTGTTTCTTTTTGTTTTTTGTTTTCTTCCCGTCACAAAATATTTGCCCTTCATAAAACACAGTATTATCTTCCTGATTTTTTTTCCTGAATGAATTATTTGTTCTTCAGATACAGGGTCCTCCCCAGCTTTAAAGCATTTTGTCTCTAATTTTCTCCTCCAATCAATATGTCATACCGAAGAGTGCTGTTTAATAATACATTAACATATCTGCATACCTTAATACACTCCAAATGTTTAACCCGTACAGTCACTCCAGTGCATTCCTCCTTCCTAATGGCAAAAACCTCGACAACAAGGCAATACTCTGCCCTACATGTTTGTGACTTATCCACAGGCCTGATGTCTTGCAGTTAATAAATGTCCACACTTAAATATTTAAATCTGAGACCTATAAGCATTTATAGGTTCATAGGTGTGTACTAGGCTGATGGCCCTGGATCCTTTACAAGCCTAGCCCATAGGATAACCCTGACATCATGCCACCTGACCTTAGTTCCTAGTGCCTCTGTTGACTAGAGCCACGGGAGTGATCCCTGGGGTGAATTTTTCTATTTCCCATCCACTCATCAAGATTTCTCTTGAAGAGGGCCAGAGAGGTGCTCTGCTTGACATGTATGGGACGTCTGTTCCATAGCATGGGCAGTCTCTGTGTTATGAACCTGTCCCTCCAGCATATTCTGTTGATTGTTGTAATGAGGTTGAGGTCTTTGGAGTGACTGGGATTTCTTTAGATGTAGCATTTCTAAAAGAGCTAGGTCAGACGTGGCTTTGTAAGTCAAGCAGAGATTGCCTCTAAGTAGGTGATATGAGACAGAGAATAGGTGGAGTTTTTTGAGTCTGTCCATACAGGACAAATGTTTATGGCCTAGGATCCTCTTTGTGAGATACTTTTGCAGCCTCTCCAGTTGTTGCAAGTGCTTAGTGAGGTACATGCCAAATGGGGCACTGTACTCAATGATTGGCCTAATGAAGGAAGAGTAGAGGGAGACAATGACCTCTTTCTTCCTGGATGCAAAACTCTTAGTAATGACATGTGCCACATAGAAGGACGTTCTGACCACAGTGGCAATGTGGTGGTCAAAAGAGAGGTTGCTGTCAAATTGGGTTCCTAGATCTCTTATAACACCTTCTGTGTTCAGTGGACTACCACTGATGTAGTAATTCATGAGAAATGTGTTTTTCCCAAAGGGGATGACGACACATTTTTTTGGCATTGAGCTTAAGGCCATGGTTCTGACACCAGTCATTGCTCTCAGTGAGGCCTTTCTGTAGGATGTCAACATCACTTGGGGAGTTAATAATAGCTCCCAACTTGCAATCATCTGCAAACTTTGTCAGCCAGAGTCCCTTCGTGTTGGCCTGGACTTCAGAGAAGTAGATACAAAACAGGAGAGGACCGAACCTTGTGGGACTCCACTCGTGACTGGTTGGCAGTCTGACTTGGAGTCAGCTACTTTTGCACTGTGGGTTCTACCTGTGAGCCAGTTTGCAACCCACCTAGTCAACATGAGTGACCGGTGTTCCACACCTGAAGTCAACTCTTCGTTGGTCAGATCCAACCATAAGCTAATCACCCTAGATATCCGCATCCTGCCCCCACCCACCATTAAGGAAACCACAGTAAAACATTTCTCCAAAGCCAACTTCATGCTTCTTAAGACAGAAGTGGCAAAATTCATGACACCCATGCAGATGGACAATACAGTTACAACTGCTGAATCCTACACAAATGCACTCTATAAGCACTTATACAAGTGCATGGATCATGCTATCCCAAACAGAACCAAGACACTATACTCCAAAAAAAGGAAGCCAATCTGGTGGTCCCCTGCCATTAACAAACTCTACAACAGAAGGAAGAAACTGTTGCAAAAGAGTAAAATCCCATGAGTGGAGGAGCTCCCTGGTCAGCCTCAGTAAGAAGCTGAGATCCCTTATAAGATCCTCCAAAGCTAGCTACGAAAACAAAATTGTCACTGATTCTAAGGGCAGCCACAAAGCATTCTATAGCTATGTCAAGAATCTGAATGGCAACATCCAGATCCGCTCTGAGTTACAGCACAACAGCACGAAAATTACAGAATCAACTGATATTGCCAACATCCTGGCAGATAGGTTCAGTGCTAACTTTACCCCCCTCCCACCTCCTAAAGGGCCCATATCTATACAGCAAGAATGCAGAGTCCCTGTAATCACATCTATGCAGGTAAAAGCTGCACTCTGTAAAACCAAAAACACAGCA
This sequence comes from Protopterus annectens, assembly GCF_019279795.1. Classification (NCBI taxonomy): domain Eukaryota; kingdom Metazoa; phylum Chordata; order Ceratodontiformes; family Protopteridae; genus Protopterus; species Protopterus annectens. The sequence goes on along the minus strand of NC_056737.1, from coordinate 1,171,508,081 downwards.
TCCATGGGACTGGACAACACCCCAGGCTGCGTTTTACATGAACTTCAGAATGAACTGGCTCCCCACCTAAGCACCATGTTCAATCATAGTCTCACATCAGACTTTGTGCCCACTGAATGGCGCATACCAACAGTTATCCCACTCCACAAAGGGGGAGCCACCACTGATCCTGGGAACTATCGCCCTATTAGCCTGATGCGCCTGGTCTTCAAGGCCATGGAATGTATCATTATGGAACTCATAAACAAAGACATTGGTAACCTCCAAACTCTGGACCCCACCCAGTTTGGGTTTGTGAAAGGCAGAGCACGCCTTCTGAACCTGATCGACATATTTGAGGCAGTCATCAAAGCCATAGACGAGGGTAAGGTGATTCACACAGCCTATCTTGACCACGCCAAGGCTTTCGACACCATCCCTCATTCTGGAATTATAGCTAAACTCACTAAACTAGGTATAAATCCCTATGTCACAAGATGGGTTGCCAACTGGCTCACTGACAGAACCCACACTGTAAAAGTTGCAGACTGCAATTCTGACTTCAAACCAGTGACAAATGGAGTACCACAGGGTTCAGTCCTGGGACCTCTTCTGTTTGGTATCTACTTCTCTGAAGTACTGGCTAACACAGAAGGCCTCTGGCTAATGAACACGTGAAAGAAAACAAAAGCTGGATAAACGCCTGGTAAACACCTCAAGCGAAAAAAAATGAAAAGACCAATGGTTAGACCAAAGCTGAAGATAAAAATGGAATAATCCACATCAGGAAATAAATCACTTGCAGCTTCACAGTAGTGCCCTTTATAAAACCAAAAGTTGTAACTGAGATGTAGTAGTCAAGGTAGGAAACGGTTCACTTGCAGTTTCACACCACTTTACTAAACAAGAGTAAGCGCTTTCGCGATCTAAGTCAGCTGATCGCTTCTTCAGACTCATAAAAACAGTTAAAACATTGGTATTTAAAATATGGTTCAACCAATGAAAACACATATAGAACTATGACATAGACTAATTAAAATTGCATACATCAGTAATTTACTTTGCATTATATTCTGGATAAGATGAAATAAAATATATATATAACAGACACATTTTACGTAATAATCCATATTACTTAATGTTTTAGTGGTCTGGATTTTAAAAAAGGTTTCAAGGAAACAGCATTGTTCAATCCAGGAGACCTATCTGCCTGAAGTAATAAAATCCATCTTTGTTCTGCTTCCTCTACCTTATTCCTTATATCACCTCCCCTCTTACTTTTATTTATTATTTCTAAAACCATGAAATTAAAAATATGTTTCCTATCTTCTTCTTCCACATGTTTTGCTAAAGCACTTGTGTCTTTTTTATTTCTTATATCTCTAAGGTGTTCAAGGATACGTCTTTTCATTTTTTTTCTCTGGCTAATGAAGTTTGGAGATGACTGCAAACTAGGAGCCATAGTCGAGTTCCCAAATGATGTAGACATCCTACAGAAGGGCCTCACTGAGACAGATGCCTGGTGTCAGAGGCATGGCCTCAAGCTCAATGCCAAAAAGTGCATTGTCATCCCCTTTGGTAAAAACTCTATACCCATGAACTACCACATAGGCGTCAGTCTACTTAATGCAGAATGTGTGATAAGAGACCTTGGGACCCTGATGGACAGTAGTCTCTCCTTTGATAATCACATCGCCACAGTAGTCAGAAAATCCTTCTATTTGGCACACCTCATCACAAAAGGGTTCTCATCCAGGAAAAAAAGAGGTAATTGTTCCCCTCTACTCAGCACTCATTAGACCCGTTATAGAGTACAATGTACCTCACAAGACATCTGCAGCAGCTCGAAAGGCCACAGACGTACCTCACAAAGAGGATTACTGGCCTCAAACAGATGCCCTATACTGACCGTCTCAAAAAACTCCAGAGTTACTCTGTAGCATATCGCCTACACTGAGGAGATCTCTGCCTAACATATAAAGCTATGTTAAACCTAGAGCTGTTGGACATGCTGCACTTAAGGAAATCCAAATCCCTTTGAGCTACATGCTCTATAGACCTAAACCTTGTCACCACAATGAACAGGACATGCGGGAGGGATAGATTCCTGTCCCAGAGACTTCCTATACTCTGGAACAAGCTAACCATCTATGTCAAGCAAAGTTCCTCATTAGTACTCTTCAAGAAAAATCTTGATGAGTGGATGGGAAATAGGAAACACACCCCGGGGATCACTTCTGTGGCTTTGCTAAACAGGGACACAGGAAATTAACTTTCTTGGGTGGCGTAATCCAGGGAACCTTGTTGGCTAGGCTTACTTAGGCCCTTGGGCCGATAGCCTAATACCTACCTATGAACCTATGATATAGGGTCTGATACGTAGCTTAGTGAGTTTTTCTATGATTCCTGAGTGGGAAATGGTATCAAAGGCCTTGGCCAGATCAAGGTAGACTTTATGAACCACCTTACCTTCATGTCCAGCTCTGGTGACTAACTCAAAGAAGTTGACCAAGTTGAGCAGGCATGACCTACCCTTCAGAAAAATCAAACTGTGTGGGATCCAGAGTTTGGAGATTCCCTATATCCTTGTTTATTAGGTCTATGATGATGTGTTCCATAGGTTTGCATATCAGACTCATCAGGTCGCTCCTGCTTTGTGGAGAGGGATGACTACAGCAGTGTGCCACTCGGTAGAGACAAAGCCTGAGGTGCGGCTGTGATTGAACAGGGCACACAGGTGAGGTGCCAGTTCACTCTGTAGTTCATGTAGAACACAGCCAGGGATATTGTCAGGACCCATATAAGCTGTATTCTTGGCCTTGGAATCCAAATGTTGAAGGATAATAAACTGATTAGCCTTAATTATGGAGGCTTATTGGGTGATTTCTTCAACCTTTCCTTCCTTTCATATTTACTCTATTATTGTCTAAAGTGCAGTGGCTAGCTGACTTTTTTCATGACCATTTTCTCCTTCTGTCCCCATGGTAGTAGTGACTCTTACATAACTGCTGCACAAGGCGCTTCCTCAACACTCTCTTCAGTACTCCTTGATCAGTGGTGTTTTTTATGACCCCTCAGCAATGAGCGATGTATTTCTGTATTATGATTACCTGGCCTGGGTAAATCCCTTCATTCCTGCCCCTTCTACTAGTTCTGCTATTCACATGTCTGTTCTTGTCCCACTCAGCTGGAATTAACATTCTCTTCAACATTTCTTCGTACCACCAATGATTCAGTTCCCCATCTTACCTACTTTTAGACCCACTTTTACTTTATTTTCAAGCCACCCCTTTTGTTTCTTGTCTGTTCCATTCTTATCATCCCAGATGGAGGTCAACGCATTTTTTATCAAAGCTTCTTGACCACGTTCCTTATTTCTTGTCTGTGTCTAGCCATCTTCCGTCAGTGTTTTGTCTTCTCCAGACTCTTTCATTTCACTTCTGCCACACTGATTGTGCCTAACATTTTCATTGTTAACCATTATTATTTTTAAAATAAGTGTAGCCTTATACAAACCAAATAACCTGCTCATTCAGTGACATTGTAGTTCACTCTGGACCTTTGTGTTCCCAATTTATTTTCGTTTTTATAACTCACTTTCCATACTACAGCTTCCTGCTACCATAACTTACCCATGTCTCTTTTATACTTTTTCAGCTCCATGTGGTTTTCTGTTTCCCTGCTTGTGTTTTAGCATTGACAGTACAGCTACAACTAGTACTTGTGTAATTTAATACACTTGGCTATGTGCTCATTCAATTTGCTATCGAGGGCTTTGTTATTACCTTTTCCTTAAATAAATAAAAATAAAGTATCCCTTACTTGTTTAAAAAAAATGTTATTACTTAATATAGGACAGAAAAACAATGCAGCAATGCAGCAAGCATAACAAATATTTCTCACAGGATTCTATATATCAAATAGTTTTAACTCAAATTGTCTAAAACATTAGAAGCAGATGCTATGAAAACAGTAGCTTAAGCAGAAACACTATGTTGGTGTAGAGTTCCTGTCATCTCTCTGTACCTGGGCAGGAATAGGAAGGAAATAAAAGTGATGTACTTTGCTTTAAAAGCTCTCTCTCTCGCTCTTTCTTGCTCTCTCTCTTGTCTTTTGTCTTCATTTCTTAACTTTGAAGTGGTACAAGAATGAACAGTTTGTGGTTGTCATTACACACAAGGAAAGTGGAAGTTGATAAAAAACACATATAAATAATGCAGAGTGCAAATCCCTAATACAGTGACAGTGTTACTCACAGTTCATGAAACAGCAAAAAAGTGAAATCATAAACTCTTAGACAGGTCAGAAAATATCTGAAACTTACATGTTTTAGAAACCCATAGTAATCTATACTTCTGTACATCATGAACAATTTATCTACATAAAAAGTATTCTTTTCAGCAACTGTTCGTCTATCCAACTTTTGTCATTACCCTGAAATTGCACATGACCATTTTCCAGTAAGACTTCACACCTGTACTGTTCTGACCAAGAGTTTGTCTTGCTATTTTCTGATCAGTAACCCAGTTCTTTATGTTATTCTCTGAGCTTTACTGTTTCTACTCAGACTGCTTGCACACACCTGTGATCAGGAAGGAGATTGATACTGGTTCTTCATTCTGTCTCTTTATGCTGCTTACCACTTGTTTCTCCTGCCTACCTCTTCTAAACACAAACGGATTCTTGGATTTCCTTTACCATTTCTCCTTTTCTGTTTTTTCCACCATCTTTGTTTCCACACATCAATTATACAGGTTTTACATCACAATTAAAGTACCATGAAGCAAGAAGCACTGATTTCACATAATAATGATGCAGTCATTCTCCAGTTTTCAGTGAGTCGCATGAGATATCCACATATCCACATTATTACCTGCTTCAAGAGCCAAAACATTTTCTTTATTTGACTTTATCTACTGCTCCTGTGACCATCAAGCTCAATTTCCTCTTTTTGACCCACTTCTTCCTCCTTCTTTCCACAGTCACTGTCATTAAATAGTATGTAACACATTCCATAAGGTGTGTGCATGTGAGAGTATGTAACACATTCCACAAGGTGTGTGCATGAAAGAGTATGAAATACATTCCACAAGGTGTATGCATGTCAGTGTATGTAACACATTCCACAAGGTGTGTCCATGCAAGAGTATGTAACACATTCCACAAGGTGTGTGCATGCGAGAGTATGAAATACATTCCACAAGGTGTGAGCATACGAGAGTATGTAACACATTCCACAAGGTGTGTGCATGCAAGAGTATGTAACACATTCCACAAGGTGTGTACATGAGAGAGTATGTAATACATTCCACAAATTGTGCCCATGTCAGAGTATGTAACACATTCTGCAAGGTGTGTGCATGTCAGAGTATGTAACACATTCCACAAGGTGTGTGCATGTGAGAGTATGTAACACATTCCACATGGTGTGTGCATGCGAGAGTATGTCACACATTCCACAAGGTGTGTGCATGTCAGAGTATGTAATACATTCCACAAGGTGTGTGCATGCGTGAGTATGTAACACATTCCACAAGGTGTGTGCATGTCAGAGTATGCAACACATTTCACAAGGTCTGTGCATGTCAGAGTATGTAACACATTCCACAAGGTGTGTGCATGCAAGAGTATGTAACACATTCCACAAGGTGTGTGCATGTGAAAGTATGTAATACATTCCACAAGGTGTGTGCATGTCACAGTATGTAACACATTCTACAAGGTGTGTGCATGCGAGAGTATGTAACACACTCCACAAAGTGTGTGCATGCGAGAGTATGTAATAAATTCCACAAGATGAGTGCATGCGAGAGTATGTAACACATTCCACAAGGTGTGTGCATGTAAGAGTATGTAACACATTCCACAAGGTGTGTGCATGCGAGACTATGTAACACACTCCACAAGGTGTGTGCATGTCAGAGTATGTAACACATTCCATAAGGTGTGTGCATGCAACAGTATGTAACACATTCTACAAGGTGTGTGCATGCGAGAGTATGTAACACACTCCACAAAGTGTGTGCATGTGAGAGTATGTAATAAATTCCACAAGATGAGTGCATGCGAGAGTATGTAACACATTCCACAAGGTGTGTGCATGTCAGAGTATGTAACACATTCCATAAAGTATGTGCATGTCAGAGTATGTAACATATTCCACAAGGTGTGTGCATGTCAGAGTATGTAACACATTCCACAAGGATGTGTGCATGCGAGAGTATGTAACACATTCCACAAGGTTTGTGCATGTCAGAGTATGTAACACATTCCACAAGGTGAGTGCATGTGAGAGTATGTAACACATTCCACAGGGTGTGTGCATGTCAGAGTATGTAACACATTCCACAAGGTGCGTGCATGCTAGAGTATGTAACACATTCCACAAGGTTTGCGCATGTTAGAGTATGTAACACATTCCACAAGATGTATGCATGTCAGAGGATGTAAAATATTCCACAAGGTGTGTGCATGTCAGTGTATGTAAAACATTCCACAAGGTGTGTGCATGTCAGAGTATGTAACACATTCCACAAGGTGTGTGCATGTCAGAGTATGCAACACATTCCACAAGGATGTGTTTATGTCAGAGTATTCCAAACATTCCAACAAAGACTGTGCATGCGAGAGTATGCTGCTCATTCCACAAGGTGCGTGCATGTGAGAGTATGCTGCTCATTACATAAGGTGTGTGCATGTCAGAGTATGTAACACCTCCAACAAAGACTGTGCATGCGAGAGTATGCTGCTCATTCCACAAAGTGTGTGCATGTCAGAGTATTCCACACAATCCAACAAAGACTGTGCATGCGAGAGTATGCTGCTCATTCCACAAGATGTGTGCATGCGAGAGTATGTAAAACATTTGGCAAGGTGTGTGCATGTCAGAGTATGTAACACATTCCAACAAAAGACTGTGCATGCGACAGTATGCTGCTCATTCCACAAGTTTATGTGCATGTGGGAGTATGCTGCTCATTCCACAAGGATGTGTGCATGCGAGGGTATGTCGCTCATTCCACAAGGATGTGTGCATGTCAAAGTATTCCGCACATTCCAACAAAGACTGTGCATGTGAGAGTAAACTGCTCATTCCACAAGGATGTGTGCATGGGAGAGTATGCCGCTCATTCCACAAAGATGTGTGCATGTGAGAGTATGCCGCTCATTCCACAAGGATGTCTGTATGTGAGAGTATGCCGCTCATTCCACAAGGATGTGTGCATGCGAGAGTATGCCGCTCATTCCACAAGGATGTCTGTATGTGAGAGTATGCTGCTCATTCCACAAGGATGTGTGCATGGGAGAGTATGCCGCTCATTCCACAAGGATGTGTGCATGTGAGAGTATGCCACTCATTCCACAAGGATGTCTGTATGTGAGAGTATGCTGCTCATTCCACAGGAATGTGTGCATGCAAGCATATACCGCTCATTTCACAAGAATGTGTGTATGTGAGAGTATGCCACTCATTCTACAAGGATGTGTACAGGCGAGAGTATGCTGCTCATTCCACAAGGATGTGTGCATGCGAGAGTATGCCGCTCATTCCACAAGGATGTGTGTATGTGAGAGTATGCCGCTCATTCCACAATGATGTGTGCATGTGAGAGTATTTAACACATTCCACACAGTGTGTGCATGCAAGAGTATATAACGCATTCCACAAGGTGTGTGCATGTGAGAGTATGTAACACATTCCACAAGGTGTGTGCATGAAGGGGTATGTAACACATTTCACAAGGTGTGTGCATGTGAGAGTAGGTAACACATTCCACAAGGTGTATGCATGTCAGAGTATGTAACACATTCCACAAGGTGTGTGCATTTCAGAGTATGCAACACATTCCACAAAGTGTGTTCATGTCAGAGTATGTAACACATTCCACAAGGTGTGTTCATGTCAGAGTATGTAACACATTCCACAAGGTGTGTGCATGCGAGAGTATGTAATACATTCCATAAGGTGTGTGCATGTTAGAGTATGCTGCTCATTCCACAAGGATGTCTGCATGTGAGAGTATGCTGCTCATTCCACAAGGATGTCTGCATGTGAGAGTATGCTGCTCATTCCACAAGGATGTGTGCATGTGAGAGTATGCTGTTCATTCCACAAGGATGTGTGCATGCGAGAGTATGCCGCTCATTCCACAAGGATGTGTGCATGCAAGAGTATGCCGCTCATTCCACAAGGATGTGTGTATGTGAGAGTATGCCACTCATTCTACAAGGATGTCTGCATGCGAGAGTATGCTGCTCATTCCACAAAGATGTGTGCTTGCGACAGTATGCCGCTCATTCCACAAGGATGTCTGTATGTGAGAGTATGCCACTCATTTCACAAGGATGTGTGCATGCGAGAGTATGCTGCTCATTCCACAAGGATGTGTGCATGCAAGAGTATGCCGCTCATTCCACAAGGATGTGTGTATGTGAGAGTATGCCACTCATTCTACAAGGATGTGTGCATGTGAGAGTATGCTGCTCATTCCACAAGGATGTCTGCATGTGAGAGTATGCTGCTCATTCCACAAGGATGTGTGCATGTGAGAGTATGCTGTTCATTCCACAAGGATGTGTGCATGCGAGAGTATGCCGCTCATTCCACAAGAATGTGTGCATGCAAGAGCATGCCGCTCATTCCACAAGGATGTGTGTATGCGAGAGCATGCCGCACATTCCACAAGGATGTGTGCATGTGAGAGTATATAACACATTCCACAAGGTGTCTGCATGCAAAAGTATGTAACACATTCCACAAGGTGTGTGCATGTCACAGTATGTAACACATTCCACAAGGGGTGTGCATGCAAGAGTATGTAACACATTCCACAAGGTGTGTGCATGTTAGAGTATGTAACACATTCCACAAGGTGTGTGCATGCAAAAGTATGTAACGCATTCTACAAGGTGTCTGCATGTGAGAGTATGTAACACATTCCACAAGGTGTGTGCATGCAAGAGTATGTAACACATTCCACAAGGTGCGTGCATGTGAGAGTAACTAAAACATTCCACAAGGTGTGTTCATGCAAGAGTATGTAACACATTCCACAAGGTGTGTGCATGTCAGAGTATGTAACACATTCCACAAGGTGTGTGCATGTCACAATATGTAACACATTCCACAAGGTGTGTGCATGTCAGAGTATGTAACACATTCCATAAGGTGTGGGCATGTCAGAGTATGTAACACATTCCACAAGGTGTGTGTATGTCAGAGTATTCCACACATTCCAACAAAGACTGTGCATGCGAAAGTAAGCTGCTCATTCCACAGGGTGTGTGCATGCGAGAGTATGCTGCTTATTCCATAAAAATGTGTGCATTCGAGAGTATGCCACTCATTCCACAATGATGTGTGCATGTGAGAGTATGCCGCTCATTCCACAAGGATGTGTGCATGTCAGAGTATTCCACACATTCCAACAAAGACTGTGCATGTGAGAGTAAACTGCTCATTTCACAAGGATGCGCGTATGTGAGAGTATGCTGCTCATTCCACAAGGATGTGAGCATGCGAGAGTATGCCGCTCATTCCACAAGGATGTGTGCATGCGAGAGTATGCTGCTCATTCCACAAGGATGTGTGCATGCAAGAGTATGCCGCTTATTCCACAAGGATGAGTGTATGTGAGAGTATGCTGCTCATTTCACAAGGTGTGTGTATGTGAGAGTATGCTGCTCATTACACAAGGATGTATGCATGTGAGAGGTTGCTGCTCATTCCACAAGGATGTGAGCATGCAAGAGTATGCTGTTTATTCCACAAGGTTGTGTGCATGCGAGAATATGCCACTCATTCCACAAGGATGTGTGCATGCAAGAGTATGCCGCTCATACCACAAGGATGTGTGTATGCGAGAGTATGCTGCTCATTCCACAAGGATGTGTGCATGTGAGAGTATGTTACACATTCCACAAGGTGTGTACATGCGAGAGTATGTAAGACATTCCACAAGGTGTGTGCATAAGAACGTATGTAACACATTCCAGAAGGTGTGTGCATGTCACAGTATGTAACACATTCCACAAGGTCTGTGCATGCGAGAGAATGTAACACATTCCACAAGGTGTGTGCATGCAAGAGTATGTAATACATTCCACAAGGTGTGTGCATGCGAGAGAATGTAACACATTCCACCATGTGTGCACATGTCAGAGTATGTAACACATTCCACAAGATGTGTGCATGTGAGAGTATGTAAAACATTCCACAAGGTGTGTGCATGTGAGAGTATGTAAAACATACCACATGGTGTGTGTATGTCAAAGTATTCCACACATTCCAACAAAGACTGTGCATGCGAGAGTAAGCTGCTCATTCCACATGGTGTGTGCATGTGAGAGTATGCTGCTCATTCCACAAGATGTGTGCATGTCAGAGTTTTCCATACATTCCATCAAAGACTGTGCATGCGTGAGTATGCTGCTCATTCCGCAAGGTGTGTGCATGTGAGAGTATGTAACACATTCAACAAGGTGTGTGCATGTGAGAGTATGTAACACATTCTAACAAAGACTGTGCATGAGAGAGTAAGCTGCTCATTCCACAAGGTGTGTGCATGTGAGAGCATGCTGCTCATTCCACAAGGATTTGAGCATGTGCGAGTATGCTGCTCATTCCACAAGGATGTGTGCATGTGAGAGTATGCTGCTCATTCCACAAGGATGTGTGCATGCAAGAGTATGCCGCTCATTCCACAAGGATGTGTGTATGCAAGAGTATGCCACTCATTCCACAAGGATGTGTGCATGCGAGAGTATGTAACACATTCCACAAGGTGTGTGCATGTCAGAGTAGGTAACACATTCCACAAGGTATGTGCATGCAAGAGTATGTAACACATTCCACAAGGTGTGTGTATGTCAGAGTATGTAAGAAATTCCACAAGGTGTGTGCAAGTCAGAGTATGTAACGCATTCCATAAGGTGTGTGCATGTCAGAGTATGTAACACATTCCACAAGGTGTGTGCATGTCAGAGTATGCAACACATTTCACAAGGTCTGTGCATGTCAGAGTATGTAACACATTCCACAAGGTGTGTGCATGCAAGAGTATGTAACACATTCCACAAGGTGTGTGCATGTGAAAGTATGTAATACATTCCACAAGGTGTGTGGATGTCACAGTATGTAACACATTCTACAAGGTGTGTGCATGCGAGAGTATGTAACACACTCCACAAAGTGTGTGCATGCAAGAGTATGTAATAAATTCCACAAGATGAGTGCATGCGAGAGTATGTAACACATTCCACAAGGTGTGTGCATGCAAGACTATGTAACACACTCCACAAGGTGTGTGCATGTCAGAGTATGTAACACATTCCATAAGGTGTGTGCATGCAACAGTATGTAACACATTCCATAAAAGATGTGCATGTCAGAGTATGTAACATATTCCACATGGCGTGTGCATGTCAGAGTATGTAACACATTCCACAAGGATGTGTACATGTGAGAGTATGTAACACATTCCACAAGGTTTGTGCATGTCAGAGTATGTAACACATTCCACAAGGTGAGTGCATGCGAGAGTATGTAACACTTTCCACAAGGTGTGTACATGTGAGAGTATGTAACACATTCCACAGGGTGTGTGCATGTCAGAGTATGTAACACATTCCACAAGGTGTGTGCATGCGAGAGTATGTAACACATTCCACAAGGTTTGCGCATGTTAGAGTATGTAACACATTCCACAAGATGTATGCATGTCAGAGGATGTAAAATATTCCACAAGGTGTGTGCATGTCAGTGTATGTAAAACATTCCACAAGGTGTGTGCATGTCAGAGTATGCAACACATTCCACAAGGATGTGTTTATGTCAGAGTATTCCAAACATTCCAACAAAGACTGTGCATGCGAGAGTATGCTGCTCATTCCACAAGGTGCGTGCATGTGAGAGTATGCTGCTCATTCCATAAGGTGTGTGCATGTCAGAGTATTCCACACAATCCAACAAAGACTGTGCATGCGAGAGTATGCTGCTCATTCCACAAGATGTGTACATGCGAGAGTATGTAAAACATTTGACAAGGTGTGTGCATGTCAGAGTATGTAACACATTCCAACAAAAAGACTGTGCATGCGACAGTATGCTGCTCATTCCACAAGTTTATGTGCATGTGGGAGTATGCTGCTCATTCCACAAGGATGTGTGCATGTGAGGGTATGTCGCTCATTCCACAAGGATGTGTGCATGTCAAAGTATTCTGCACATTCCAACAAAGACTGTGCATGTGAGAGTATACTGCTCATTCCACAAGGATGTGTGCATGGGAGAGTATGCCGCTCATTCCACAAGGATGTGTGCATGTGAGAGTATGCCACTCATTCCACAAGGATGTCTGTATGTGAGAGTATGCCGCTCATTCCACAAGGATGTGTGCATGCGAGAGTATGCCGCTCATTCCACAAGGATGTCTGTATGTGAGAGTATGCTGCTCATTCCACAAGGATGTGTGCATGGGAGAGTATGCCTCTCATTCCACAAGGATGTGTGCATGTGAGAGTATGTCACTCATACCACAAGGATGTCTGTATGTGAGAGTATGCCGCTTATTCCACAAGGATGTGTGCATGGGAGAGTATGCCGCTCATTCCACAAGGATGTGTGCATGTGAGAGTATGCCACTCATTCCACAAGGATGTCTGTATGTGAGAGTATGCCGCTCATTCCACAAGGATGTGTGCATGCAAGAGTATGCCGCTCATTCCACAAGGATGTGTGCATGTGAGAGTATGCTGCTCATTCCACAAGGATGTGTGCATGCGAGAGTATGCTGCTCATTCCACAAGGATGTCTGTATGTGAGAGTGTGCCGCTCATTCCACAAGGATGTGTATGTGAGAGTATGCTGCTCACTCCACAAGGATGTGAGCATGCGAGAGTATGCCGATCATCCCACAAGGATGTGTGCATGCGAGAGTATGCTGCTCATTCCACAAGGTGTGTGCATGTGAGAGTATGTAACACATTCCACAAGGTGTGTGCATGAAGGAGTATGCAACACATTCCACAAGGTTTGTGCATGTGAGAGTATCCTGCTCATTCTGCAAGGTGTGTGCATGTAAGAGTATGCTGCTCACTCCACAAGGTGTGTGCATGTGAGAGTATGCTGCTCACTCCACAAGGTGTGTGCATGTGAGACTATGCTCATTCCACAAGGATGTGTGCATGTGAGAGTATG
>NC_056737.1:1171361487-1171494404 GCF_019279795.1 Protopterus annectens | reverse complement strand
AAAAACCATTTGCCCTTACTGATACAAATAATATGATCATCTGGTGTTTTTGATGCATTAGCTCTGATTATTTGCTCTATGATAAGGGGCTCACGATGAACTCTGTTGAGCGATTCTACCTCTAGGATATTATCTATTTTATTTTTTATTAAAGTATTTTATTAATGCATTCGTGGTTCTTTTGCTCATATTTTGTGAACTTTTGAAATATGGACCATATTATGTATTTGATCACTGACCCTTGCTGCTTTGTTTTATAAGCAACTCTGAGTTTTCAGCAGGCTTGCACTGTCAGCTTAGGCCAGAAGTTGCTGTTTTTGGCGTGACACCATATTTCTTTTAAAGCGCTTTGGCCCATTTTATCTTAACTCTTTTTATTCATGCTCTTTCTTATGTTTTTTATTCTCTTTTGTCTATGTTTAACATCTTTGAATTTGTTAATGATACCCCTTTAAACTAGCTTAGCTTGAATGCTATAATTATTCAATTAGTGTTCTGATTAGCCAGTTTTGAGCACCAAGAGCTTTTGTATAAAAGGCTGCTCAATTTCATGTTTTATTACACCTGAAGAAGCATAGTGTTACTATGCGAAAGCGCTTGTGTGTTCCAGTTCTTCATTAAAGAAGTTTTCTACATTGTGGATTCCTCTGTGTGGTGTATCCAGTGGATTTGGTGTGTTCATATTACGGATGTGTGTGGGGAGGGCTGTTTGCCATATTTGATGATATTATAGATGTGTGTGGGGAGGGCTGTTTGCCAGATGTGATGATATTACGGATGTGTGTGGGGAGGGCTGTTTGCCAAATGTGATGATATTATGGATGTGTGTGGGGAGGGCTTTTTGCCAAATGTGATGATATTACAGATGTGTGTGGGGAGGGCTGTTTGCCAGGTGTGATGATATTACGGATGTGTGTGGGGAGGGCTGTTTGCCAAATGTGATGATATTATGGATATGTGTGGGGAGGGCTGTTTGCCAAATGTAATGTTATTACGAATGTGTGTGGGGAGGGCTGTTTGCCAGATGTGATGATATTACGGATGTGTGTGGGGAGGGTTGTTTGCCAAATGTGATGATATTATGGATGTGTGTGGGGAGGGCAGTCTGCCGAATGTGATGATATTACGGATGTGTGTGGGGAGGGCTATTTGCCAAATGTGATGATAATACGGATGTGTGTATGGAGGACTGTTTGCCAAATGTGATGATATTATGGATGTGTGTGAGGAGGGCTGTTTGCCAGATGTGATGATATTAAGGATGTGTGTGAGGAGGGCTGTTTGCCAGTGGTGATGATATTCCGAATGTGTGTGTGGAGGGCTGTTTGCCAGATGTGATGATATTACAGATGTGTGTGTGGGGAGGGCTGTTTGCCAAATGTGATGATATTACGGATGTGTGTGGAGAGGGCTGTTTGCCAGATGTGATGATATTACAGATGTGTGGGGAGGGCTGTTATCCAGATGTGATGATATTACAGATGTGTGTGGGGAGGGCTGTTTGCCAGATGTGATGATATTACAGATGTGTGTGGGGAGGGCTGTTTGCCAAATGTGATGATATTACGGATGTGTGTGGGGAGGGCTGTTTGCCAAATGTGATGATATTACGGATGTGTGGGTTGGGCTGTTTGCCAAATGTGATGATATTACGGATGTGTGTGGGGAGGGCTGTTTGCCAGATGTGATGATATTACGGATGTGTGTGGGGAGTTCTGTTTGCCAGATGTGATGAAATTATGGATGTGTGTGGGGAGGGCTGTTTGCCAGATGTGATGATATTACTGATGTGTGTGGGGAGGGCTGTTTGCCAGATGTGATGATATTACGGAAGTGTGTGGGGGGGCTGTTTGCCAAATGTGATGATATTTCGGATGTGTGTGAGGAGGGCTGTTTGCCAAATGTAATGATATTACGGATGTGTGTGGGGAGGGCTGTTTGCCAGATGTGATGATATTATGGATGTGTGTGGGGAGGGCTGTTTGCCAGATGTGATGATATTATGGATGTGTGTGGGGAGGGCTGTTTGCCAAATGTGATGATATTCCGGATGGGTGTGGGGAGGGCTGTTTGCCAAATATGATGATATTACGGATGTGTGTGGGGAGGGCTGTTTGCCAAATGTGATGATATTACGGATGTGTATGGGGAGGGCTGTTTGACAAATGTGATGATATTATGGATGTGTGTGGGGAGGGCTGTTTGCCAGATGTGATGATATTACGGATGTGTGTGAGGAGGGAAGTTTGGCAAATGTGATGATATTACGGATGTGTGTAGGGAGGGCTGTTTGCAAAATGTGATGATATTACAGATGTGTGTGGGGAGAGCTGTTTGCCAGATGTGATATTACGGATGTGTGTGTGGAGGGTTGTTTGCCAGATGTTATGATATTAGGGATGTGTGTGAGAAGGACTGTTTGCCAGATGTGATGATATTACGGATGTCTGTGTGGAGGGCTGCTTGCCAGATGTGATGATATTACGGATGTGTGTGGGGAGGGCTGATTGCCAGATGTGATGATATTACAGATGTGTGTGTGGGGAGGGCTGTTTGCGAAATGTGATGATATTACGGATGTGTGTGGGGAGGGCTGTTTGACAAATGTGATGATATTACATATGTGTGTGGGGAGGGCTGTTTGCCAGATGTGATGATATTACAGATGTGTGTGGGGAGGGCTGTTTGCCAGATGTGATGATATTACGGATGTGTGTGGGGAGGGCTGTTTGCCAAATGTGATGATATTACGGATGTGTGTGGGGAGGGCTGTTTGCCAAATGTGATGATATTACGGATGTGTGTGGGTTGGGCTGTTTGCCAAATGTGATGATATTACGGATGTGTGTGGGGAGGGCTGTTTGCAAGATGTGATGATATTACGGATGTGTGTGGGGAGTTCTGTTTGCCAGATGTGATGATATTACGGATGTGTGTGGGGAGGGCTGTTTGCCAGATGTGATGATATTACTGATGTGTGTGGGGAGGGCTGTTTGCCAGATGTGATGATATTACGGATGTGTGTGGGGGGGCTGTTTGCCAAATGTGATGATATTTCGGATGTGTGTGAGGAGTGCTGTTTGCCAAATGTAATGATATTACGGATGTGTGTGGGGAGGGCTGTTTGCCAGATGTGATGATATTATGGATGTGTGTGGGGAGGGCTGCTTGCCAGATGTGATGATATTACGGATGTGTGTGGGGATGGCTGTTTGCCAGATGTGATGATATTCCGGATGGGTGTGGGGAGGGCTGTTTGCCAAATATGATGATATTACGGATGTGTGTGGGGAGGGCTGTTTGCCAAATGTGATGATATTACGGATGTGTATGGGGAGGGCTGTTTGACAAATGTGATGATATTACGGATGTGTGTGGGGAGGGCTGTTTGCCAGATGTGATGATATTACGGATGTGTGTGGGGAGGGATGTTTGGCAAATGTGATGATATTACGGATGTGTGTAGGGAGGGCTGTTTGCAAAATGTGATGATATTACGGATGTGTGTGGGGAGGGCTGTTTGCCCGATGTGATGATATTACGGATGTGTGTGGGGAGGGCTGTTTGCCAAATGTGATGATATTACAGATGTGTGTGGGGAGGGCTGTTTGCCAAATGTGATGATATTATGGATGTGTGTGGGGAGGGCTTTTTGCCAAATGTGATGATATCACGGTTGTGTGTGGGAAGGGCTGTTTGCCAGGTGTGATGATATTACGGATGTGTATGGGGAGGGCTGTTTGCCAGATGTGATGATATTACGGATGTGTGTGGGGAGGGCTGTTTGCCAAATGTGATGATATTACGGATGTGTGTGGGGAGGGCTGTTTGCCGAATGTGATGATATTACAGATGTGTGTGGGGAGGGCTGTTTGCCAGATGTGATGATATTATGGATGTGTGTGGGGAGGGCTGTTTGCCAGATGTGATGATATTACAGATGTGTGTGGGGAGGGCTGTTTGCCAGGTGTGATGATATTACAGATGTGTGTGGGGAGGGCGGTTTGCCAGATGTGATGATATTACAGATGTGTGTGGGGAGAGCTGTTTGCCAGATGTGATGATATTACGGATGCGTGTGGGGAGGGCTGTTTGCCAGATGTGATGATATTACTGATGTGTGTGGGGAGGGCTGTTTGCCAGATGTGATGATATTACGGATGTGTGTGTGGAGGGCTGTTTGCCAGATGTGATGATATTACGGATGTGTGTGAGAAGGGCTGTTTGCCAAATGTGATGATATTACGGATGTTTGTGGGGAGGGCTGTTTGCCAGGTGTGATGATATTACGGATGTGTGTGGGGAGGGCTGTTTGACAAATGTGATGATATTACGGATGTGTGTGGGGAGGGCTGTTTGCCAGATGTGATGATATTACGGATGTGTGTGGGGAGGGATGTTTGCCAAATGTGATGATATTACAGATGTGTGTTGGGAGGGCTGTTTGCCAAATGTGATGATATTACGGATGTGTGTGGGGAGGGCTGTTTGCCCGATGTGATGAAATTACGGATGTGTGTGGGGAGGGCTGTTTGCCAAATGTGATGATATTACGAATGTGTGTGGGGGGGGCTGTTTGCCAGGTGTGATGATATTACAGATGTGTGTGGGGAGGGCGGTTTGCCAGATGTGATAATATTACAGATGTGTGTGGGGAGGGCTGTTTGCCAGATGTGATGATATTACGGATGTGTGTGGGGAGGGCTGTTTGCCAAATGTGATGATATTATGGATGTGTGTGGGGAGGGCTTTTTGCCAAATGTGATGATATTACGGATGTGTGTGGGGAGGGCTGTTTGCCAAATGTGATGATATTACGGATGTGTATGGGGAGGGCTGTTTGCCAAATGTGATGATATTATGGATATGTGTGGGGAGGGCTGTTTGCCAAATGTGATGTTATTACGAATGTGTGTGGGGAGGGCTGTTTGCCAGATGTGATGATATTACGGATGTGTGTGGGGAGGGCTGTTTGCCAAATGTGATAATATTACGGATGTGTGTGGGGAGAGCTGTTTGCCAAATGTGATGATAATATGGATGTGTGTATGGAGGACTGTTTGCCGAATGTGATGATATTATGGATGTGTGTGAGGAGGGCTGTTTGCCAGATGTGATGATATTAAGGATGTGTGTGAGGAGGGCTGTTTGCCAGTGGTGATGATATTCTGGATGTGTGTGTGGAGGGCTGTTTGCCAGATGTGATGATATTGCGGATGTGTGTGGGGAGGGCTGTTTGCCAGATGTGATGATATTACAGATGTGTGTGTGGGGAGGGCTATTTGCCAAATGTGATGATATTATGGATGTGTGTGGGGAGGGCTGTTTGCCAAATGTGATGATATTACAGATGTGTGTGGGGAGGGCTGTTTGCCAGAAGTGATGATATTACAGATGTGTGTGGGGAGCGCTGTTTGCCAGATGTGATGATATTACGGATGTGTGTGGGGAGGGCTGTTTGCCAAATGTGATGATATTACGGATGTGTGTGGGGAGGGCTGTTTGCCAAATGTGATGATATTACGGATGTGTGTGGGTTGGGCTGTTTGCCAAATGTGATGATATTACGGATGTGTGTGGGGAGGGCTGTTTCCCAGATGTGGTGATATTACGGATGTGTGTGGGGAGTTCTGTTTGCCAGATGTGATGATATTACGGATGTGTGTGGGAGGGCTGTTTGCCAGATGTGATGATATTACGGATGTGTGTGGGGTGCTGTTTGCCAAATGTGATGATATTTCGGATGTGTGTGAGGAGGCTGTTTGCCAAATGTAATGATATTACGGATGTGTGGGGAGGGCTGTTTGCCAGATGTGATGATATTATGGATGTGTGTGGGGAGGGCTGTTTGCCAGATGTGATGATATTACGGATGTGTGTGGGGAGTTCTGTTTGCCAGATGTGATGATATTCCGGATGGGTGTGGGGAGGGCTGTTTGCCAAATATGATGATATTACGGATGTGTGTGGGGAATGCTGTTTGCCAGATGTGATGATATTACGGATGTGTGTGGGGAGGGAAATTTGCCAAATGTGATGATATTACGGATGTGTGTAGGGAGGGCTTTTTGCCAAATGTGATGATATTACGGATGTGTGTGGGGAGGGCTGTTTGCCCGATGTGATGTTATTATGGATGTGTGTGGGGAGGGCTGTTTGCCAAATGTGATGATATTACGAATGTGTGTGGCGAGGGCTGTTTGCCACATGTGATGATATTACGGATGTGTGTTGGGAGGGCTGTTTGCCAGATGCGATGATATTACAGATGTGTGTGGGGGTGCTGTTTGCCAGATGTGATGATATTACGGATGTGTGTGGGGAGGGCTGTTTGCCAAATGTGATGATATTACGGATGTGTGTGGGGAGGGCTGTTTGCCAAATGTGATGATATTACGGATGTGTGTGGGGAGGGCTGTTTGCCAAATGTGATGATATTACGGATGTGTGTGGGTTGGGCTGTTTGCCAAATGTGATGATATTACGGATGTGTGTGGGGAGGGCTGTTTCCCAGATGTGATGATATTACGGATGTGTGTGGGGAGTTCTGTTTGCCAGATGTGATGATATTACGGATGTGTGTGGGGAGGGCTGTTTGCCAGATGTGATGATATTACGGATGTGTGTGGGGGTGCTGTTTGCCCAATGTGATGATATTTCGGATGTGTGTGAGGAGGGCTGTTTGCCAAATGTAATGATATTACGGATGTGTGTGGGGAGGGCTGTTTGCCAGATGTGATGATATTATGGATGTGTGTGGGGAGGGCTGTTTGCCAGATGTGATGATATTACGGATGTGTGTGGGGAGTTCTGTTTGCCAGATGTGATGATATTCCGGATGGGTGTGGGGAGGGCTGTTTGCCAAATATGATGATATTACGGATGTGTGTGGGGAGGGCTGTTTGCCAGATGTGATGATATTACGGATGTGTGTGGGGAGGGAAATTTGCCAAATGTGATGATATTACGGATGTGTGTAGGGAGGGCTTTTTGCCAAATGTGATGATATTACGGATGTGTGTGGGGAGGGCTGTTTGCCCGATGTGATGTTATTATGGATGTGTGTGGGGAGGGCTGTTTGCCAAATGTGATGATATTACGAATGTGTGTGGCGAGGGCTGTTTGCCACATGTGATGATATTACGGATGTGTGTTGGGAGGGCTGTTTGCCAGATGCGATGATATTACAGATGTGTGTGGGGAGGGCTGTTTGCCAGATGCGATGATATTACGGATGTTTGTGGGGAGGGCTGTTTGCCAAATTTGATGATATTACAGATGTGTGTGGGGAGGGCTGTTTGCCAGATGTGATGATATTACGGATGTGTGTGGGGAGGGCTGTTTGCCAAATGTGATGATATTATGGATGTGTGTGGGGAGGGCTTTTTGCCAAATGTGATGATATTACGGATGTGTGTGGGAAGGGCTGTTTGCCAGGTGTGATGATATTACGGATGTGTGGGGAGGGCAGTTTGCCAGATGTGATGATATTACGGATGAGTATGGGGAGGGCTGTTTGCCAAATGTGATGATATTACAGATGTGTGTGGGGAGGGCTGTTTGCCAGATGTGATGATATTACGGATGTGTGTGGGGAGGGCTGTTTGCCAGATGTGATGATATTACGGATATGTGTGGGAAGGGCTGTTTGCCAGGTGTGATGATATTACAGATGTGTGTGGGGAGGGCTGTTTGCCAGATGTGATGATATTACAGATGTGTGTGGGGAGGGCTGTTTGCCAGATGTGATGATATTACGGATGTGTGTGGGGAGGGCTGTTTGCCAGATGTGATGATATTACTGATGTGTGTGGGGAGGGCTGTTTGCCAGAAGTGATGATATTACGGATGTGTGTGGGGAGGGCTGTTTGCCAAATGTGATGATATTACGGATGTGTGTGAGGAGGGCTGTTTGCCAAATGTAATGATATTACGGATGTGTGTGGGGAGGGCTGTTTGCCAGATATGATGATATTACGGATGTTTGTGGGGAGGGCTGTTTGCCAGATGTGATGATATTATGGATGTGTGTGGGGAGGGCTTTTTGCCAGATGTGATGATATTACGGATGTGTGTGGGGAGGGCTGTTTGCCAGATGTGATGATATTACGGATGTGTGTGAGAAGGGCTGTTTGCCAAATGTGATGATATTACGGATGTTTGTGGGGAGGGCTGTTTGCCAGGTGTGATGATATTACGGATGTGTGTGGGGAGGGCTGTTTGACAAATGTGATGATATTACGGATGTGTGTTGAGGGCTGTTTGCCAGATGTGATGATATTATGGATGTGTGTGGGGAGGGATGTTTGCCAAATGTGATGATATTATGGATGTGTGTAGGGAGGGCTGTTTGCCAAATGTGATGATATTACGGATGTGTGTGGGGAGGGCTGTTTGCCCGATGTGATGATATTACGGATGTGTGTGGGGAGGGCTGTTTGCCAAATGTGATGATATTACAAATGTATGTGGGGAGGGCTGTTTTTCCAGGTGTGATGATATTACAAATGTGTGTGGGGAAGGCGGTTTGCCAGATGTGATGATATTATGGATGTGTGTGGGGAGGGCTGTTTGCCAAATGTGATGATATTATGGATGTGTGTGGAGAGGGCTTTTTGCCAAATGTGATGATATTACAGATGTGTGTGGGGAGGGCTGTTTGCCAAATGTGATGATATTATGGATGTGTATGGGGAGGGCTGTTTACCAAGTGTGATGATATTATGGATATGTGTGGGGAGGGCTGTTTGCCAAATGTGATGTTATTACGAATGTGTGTGGGGAGGGCTGTTTGCCAAATGTGATGATATTACGGATGTGTGTGGGGAGGTCAGTTTGCCGAATGTGATGATATTACGGATGTGTGTGGGGAGGGCTGTTTGCCAAATGTGATGATAATACTGATCTGTGTATGGAGGACTGTTTGCCGAATGTGATGATATTATGGATGTGTGTGAGGAGGGCTGTTTGCCAGATGTGTTGATATTAAGGATGTGTGTAAGGAGGGCTGTTTGCCAGTGGTGATGATATTCCGGATGTGTGTGTGGAGGGCTGTTTGCCAGATGTGATGATATTACGGATGTGTGTGGGGAGGGCTGTTTGCCAGATGTGATGATATTACAGATGTGTGTGTGGGGAGGGCTGTTTGCCAAATGTGATGATATTACGGATGTGTGTGGGGAGGGCTGTTTGCCAAATGTGATGATATTACAGATGTGTGTGGGGAGGGCTGTTTGCCAGATGTGATGATATTACAGATGTGTGTGGGGAGGGCTGTTTGCCAGATGTGATGATATTACAGATGTGTGTGGGGAGGGCTGTTTGCCAATTGTGATGATATTACGGATGTGTGTGGGGAGGGCTGTTTGCCAAATGTGATGATATTACAGATGTGTGTGGGTTGGGCTGTTTGCCAAATGTGATGATATTACGGATGTGTGTGGGGAGGGCTGTTTGCCAGATGTGATGATATTACGGATGTGTGTGGGGAGTTCTGTTTGCCAGATGTGATGATATTACGGATGTGTGTGGGGAGGGCTGTTTGCCAGATGTGATGATATTACTGATGTGTGTGGGGAGGGCTGTTTGCCAGATGTGATGATATTACGGATGTGTGTGGGGGGGCTGTTTGCCAGATGTGATGATATTTCGGATGTGTGTGAGGAGGGCTGTTTGCCAAATGTAATGATATTACGGATGTGTGTGGGGAGGGCTGTTTGCCAGATGTGATGATATTATGGATGTGTGTGGGGAGGGCTGTTTGCCAGATGTGATGATATTACGGATGTGTGTGGGGATGGCTGTTTGCCAGATGTGATGATATTCCGGATGGGTGTGGGGAGGGCTGTTTGCCAAATATGATGATATTACGGATGTGTGTGGGGAGGGTTGTTTGCCAAATGTGATGATATTACGGATGTGTGTGAGAAGGGCTGTTTGCCAAGTATGATGATATTGCAGATATTTGTGGGGAGGGCTATTTCCCAGGTGTGATGATATTACGGATGTGTGTCGCTAGGGCTGTTTGCCAAATGTGATGATATTACGGATGTGTGTGGGGAGGGCTGTTTGCCAAATGTGATGATATTACGAATGTGTGTGGGGATGGCTGTTTGCCAGATGTGATGATATTACGGATGTGTGTGGGGTGGGCTTTTTGCCAGATGTGATGATATTACAGATGTGTGTGGGGAGGGCTGTTTGCCAGATGTGATGATATTACGGATTTGTCTGGGGAGGGCTGTTTGCCAGATGTGATGATATTACAGATGTGTGTGGGGAGGGCTGTTTGCCAGATGTGATGATATTACGGATGTGTGTGGGGAGGGCTGTTTGCCAAATGTGATGATATTACAGATGTGTGTGTGGAGGGCTGTTTGCCAAATGTGATGAGATTTCAGATGTGTGTGGGGAGGGCTGTTTGCCAAATGTGATGATAATACAGATGTGTGTGGGGAGGGCTGTTTGCCAGATGTGATGATATTACGGATGTGTGTTGGGAGGGCTGTTTGCCAAATGTGATGATATTACGGATGTGTGTGGGGAGGGCTGTTTGCCAAATGTGATGATATTACGGATGTGTTTGTGGAGGGCTGTTTACCAGATGTGATGATATTACAGATGTGTGTGGGGAGGGCTGTTTGCCAGAAGTGATGATATTACAGATGTGTGTCGGGAGGGCTGTTTGCCAGATGTGATGATATTTTTTTTCTTTTTCATGTGAGCTCATTTTTATAGCACCTGGTATTTAGTAATCTCAGTTCTTTCTAAAATATTTCATATTAGAGAGGAACTTTACAATAACCTCCAGTCTACAGTCATCTGCAAACGTATTCAGAGGTCGTGGTTCGTTCTCAGTCTGTAGAGTGGAAAACTAAACGCTGACGTGAGGAGTCCCAGCGCTAAGCCTGGATTGGTCACTTTCATGCTTTCTGATGGAGCACCTGCCACTTGAACTGTTTGGGTTCTGACCTTTAGCCACCTTGGTCTCCATCTTACCTGCGAGAGTTATTTTTAAAACATTTAAAGTACTTGGAGTGCTCTATAGGTTATAGTGTACAGTGCCTTGGTAGGATCCAGGTAAACTGTATGAATGACAAGATTATGGGCAACAGTCTGTGCAATTATCTCAAAGAAGTTAACTAGAGTCATTAGATGGTATCATCCCTCAAAAAAGTCAAACTGGTGAGTGTCAAACCTAGTAAGATTTTTGAAAACATCAGGTGGCACAATGCCAGGGCACTTCTATGGGCTAGGCTTGTAAAGGCTACAGGGCCATTAGCCTAGTACACACCTAGTTTATGAGGCTGGTTATAATATGTTTAATAAAACAGATCTTTCAGATCAAACAAACCCTTCATCACTGTATAAAAATTCTAACACATACTAACAATATTTATACCATCAAGAATGACACAGCCAATAATTATTCAATTAAACATTTGAAATCCTGGTTAAAAAACAATAATCAAAATTTAAAAGCATAAGCCTCTATTTCAAGCACATTTGTTTATGTCTTAAGACAGGTTTTAAAGAAGCAGTTTGGTTTAAACCTGGTAGTACATCTGCACAAAGACATATTATCCATTGATATTCCTTCATTTCGAGTTTGTTATTCAAGTCTCCACCTGCACATCTTTATATACACTCTATCACTCTAAAGGAAAAGTTATGTACATTACCATACTCACTAATATATTTAGCTAGGGAATCGCTATCAACTTTTCTCCTGATATCTGAATGATGCTCAGTTATTATTTACTTCAGTTTTCTACTTGATTTCCCAACATAAAATGCCTGACATCTGTTAAAGGTAGCTAAGTATATCATATTCATTGTAACACATGTTGCTGAACTTAGGTCCCTATTAAATGAAAAGTCAAAATGTCAAATGGCCAAATATCCGAAAAGGACGTTTCTCAAAATGAGTATTCCAGACTTCCCACTAATTATATATACCAACTCCGAGATCACACTACAGTGAGGAAAGGGCAAATTTTCCAGTCTTCACTGTACCAAGATCTTACAATAGCGATATTGAGGAACGGCCTTTTCGGATATTTGGCCATTTGACAGTTTCACTTTTCGTTTATTTAATAAGGACCCACTGAACTTGAAATACGTAATTCTTTTTAGTTATTTGGTCTTGAAAAATATTATTTTTATTAATAACATCACAACAACAACAAGTATAGCAGGGAAGGGTACCCAGTTTAGTTATTGTTGTCCTGGCATTCTTAACATTCATATCCTTATAGCATAGCTTCTGTTTTAAATTCTGATAATTTCTATATGAAAAGCTAGGTACCATGCCAATTATCAGACATAATTCCAGTAGAGATGTTAATATATACCAATTACTATTAATAATTTTTCTGATTTCAGAAGTAGCTCTATTATATGTTGTCACAAATCGCAATTTGCCTATATTTGGACTTGTGTTAGCAATTGCGCCGGATTCGGCGGATGCTTCCATTGTCGTCAATGAAAAGTAGGATTTTGTACTTCTTGCCTACAACCTAAAACATACTCATTTTCCATATCTAAAGATTCATTACTATAGCCCCTCTCCATAAATTCATCACTCAGTTCCTTCATTTGTTTTCTACATTCTTCTGTAGAGGTATTGAGTCTACTGACCCTAATAAAATGGGCTTTAGTAACCCTCTTAAACACATGGGGGGCATGCATGCTGCTCTAATAAAGGCATTTATTTCTATGTGTGGGTTTTTTTAAAATAGTAGTTTGAATTTCAGTCCCATCAAGCAAAATCCTCACATCCAAGAAATGAATACTAGTTTCTGAGCATGTCATGGAGAAGCATAGAAAGTTAGTGCTACTATTCAAATAATTCAAGAAATATTTCTAATTTGTCTCTACTGCCATGCCAACTAAAAAACGAATCATCCACAAATCTCTTAATACAGCTAACCTTCTCAGAGTACTGCTGTGGGCCATGATATATAAATTTGGTCTCCAACTTGTCCGGTACTAAGTTGGCCTGTACCCATTGCTGTACCAGATATTTGATGAAAGATTTTTTCATTAAATACAAAATAGTTATTTTATATAATACCTTTAAGTGTGTGAATGGTGATGATGTGAATAGGTTCGTTAATGTTATCACTACAATGATGTATGATTTACAGTCGATGAATGATACCAGCATAGATTTGTATCAGTACTTCACATCCTAAATTACCTAAATTACCTATTTTGTATGGGCTACCGAAGTCCATAAAAACTTGGAAAACCCCTCTGTTCCAGAGGAGAGTAATTATTTCAGAGAGGTTTAGGTCTCTTCTGTGTGTATGTTTATAGTATTACAAGTTTTGTGAAGGTATAGCAACTCATGCAGCTCAAGGTCATCTGAGGCCTTGTGGGTTAGGCAGAGGTCACCCCACAGGGGTCTGTGTTAGAAGAAAAACAAAGACAGGGCTTTAAGGCATTCTATATAAGTAATCAAGTTAAGATCCTTGATTTTCATACTAAGTAAATGCTGGGGCTTTTCAAGTTAGAACATTTATCTGCATAGGTGCATGCTAAAGGGATCATTATATGGGAGCATATATTCTAAGGCAAACATAATGTTTCAAAAAGAACCTCTGCCTAGCATCTTCTGAATTCAGAAATAAAGTTTTATGCATTTATTTATTGATTGGTTGGTTTGTCCTTTGTTGAACCAGGTTAGTCCCACTAGGACAGTGGCTTCTTTTTAGAGTAAGCAGACTCAATCTGGTGTTCATACTAACCAAGGGAAAATTGTCTTGCACGCTGAGGAACTTCCCTTACTATTTTTGATAAGTGCCATGTGATCTTTTATTTCCACCAGAGCTTCAAGCAGCTCAGTCCAATAGGACCTCAGTTTAATGTCTAATTTGAATAACAGCACACTCAGGAGAGTAGCATCCCCAATGCTGTACTGCAGTATCTGTTCTGGAAATATGAATAGACCTTACAGCCTTCTGATCTAGTAGCACCAAAGGCCAGCGTCTTAACCTTCTTGTCTCAGTGACCTGAAGTTTGGAGGGTGCATTTGCTGTTCCTTACTTTCTCCCTGTCTGTGTAATGGCTATGCACCAGATCTCTGAGCCCATTGGATTCTGGGGCCAAGATTTTATTTATACGTTATTTGCTGTGCCCTGCCTCTTGGATAGCTAGTATGTAATTATATGACTGGGAGAATCATGGGAATGCTTCTAAATGCATTCTCAGGTGTGAAATCTACCTGTGTCTTCTGCTTCATCTGCATTTCTGGTAAGTCTGCACCTTTCAACTTGTTTGCTCAAAAATTCTTCACAAAGCCATAAGTAATGGAGGGAAGAAAGGCAAAAAATCAGGGACCATTTTTAAATATTAATCTAATTCAATTTAAAATGTAAATAGAACAATAGCTTTTGCATCAAGATTTTTTTCTGAATAGTAAGAAGTAAGAAGCTGATGTCGGGCATTACTGACTATCTGCAATCATTGGTAATTTCACAGGATATCAAACATTTTATGTGGGACAGGACAAAAATATGAGGCAAAATCATGGATATTCTGAAAAATCAGGGACTGCTGGGATATATACTTAAGCCTTAATGTCTTTTGCTTGTTTGGTCACTCCAAATATCTGTTGCCTGCTTTGGTGCTCTTATATTTCATTTTAGGAGACAGTTTTACTGGATTAAGGTCACATTCCTTTTTTATGACTTCCATGCTATATCTGCAAATGTGTGGAGTTCCTGTGGTACAATCATGTGATCTTCCACTTGATTATAATGAATCTCAGATGCTGTACATTCCCTTGTCGTCCAGTTTGTTTAATTGCTTCTTAATTTACTGTTTGAATGTCACATGCCACACCACTCAAAATGTCAAACATCTTTGACCAGAAAAAAGCATGTAGCTAATTTTATCCTCTCCATAGTCGTGCTGTTTGACAGAGCTCCATTAATAATCTTACTGCCTTTACTGTTATTTAACCATTTTTTCAGATCCACTTTTATGTGTGTCAGTTTGTGTCTGACTATTTGTTCAGGAATGTTTTATTCAGATCTAGCTAATCAAATTCTGGCAGTCCACCAGAACTTATCTTGATCAACCAGCTAAGAAATCTAGTCACTTTAATAAGTATCACCTCGCATTCCTCTCAGTCTGTTCTCTCATGAATCTGGGGTTAGTCCACAAATCTGTGGAGAAAGCCAACGCATCAAGGATTTGTTTACTCATTCTAAAACCTGGCACTGTTCACTCAGAATGAAGATAGCATATATATTAATAATCAGTAAGTTAATGGTTTAACCTTGATGTTTCACTTTTGTCATGCCCTGTCTGTAGAATACATATTTATCAGGGACTGCACAAAACTCTTGAAACATTCTTCGTGTATCATAGTTACTCTGAATTCAATATATTTACTATGATAGTTACTCTGAATTTGACATTTTTAATATGATAGTTACTTTGAATTTGACATATTTAATACGATAGTTACTCTGAATTCGACATATGTAATAATATTTTGCTTTGACAGTCTAGCAGACAACCAAAAGGATTAAGCTGTGAGCTGTTAATGGGGTGCTTCCTGAAGACTAGGCTATAAGGTTTAATTACTTCTACCTGCATCTGCCTAATGAACAACTCTGAGCAAGTAAGTTAATCAGACAGTGCTCCTGGATTGCACCCGAACAGGGGCTGCCTGCATCTAGTGGAGTTACCTGGCTAACAAATGCATAAAATGAAAAAATAAACAGTGGCATTTTCTTTAATGTTGTTAATACAGATACCAACATTTCATCTTAAACTTCCCCTCTCTTGTTTTCTGCAAACTTGATGAAGACTGTCCTTGTCTTTCATTCATTACATGGAGAACACTCTTCTCTGCAGCAAGTGAGTGACTCAGGTAGCTAATGGTTCAAACACCATCAAGACCCTGATGACCCTTGGTACATATTGGTCTGGTCTTGAGCAATCTCATGCTTTGCTGCTTATTGTCAATAAATAATGGCATTACTTAGGAATCAGTAAGTATATGCTTAGCTTTCATTTTATACTAGTTACTAGACAATCATACGGTAATGGGTGCTTACACTGTAAACTCCTCTGAACACATAAATTTAGCTCCTACAGATATATTTGCATCTAGTTAGCACCCCTTTCACAGCTACCAGGAAACTAATCTTAACATAAGAAAATGATACCATGTCCACGTATTCATACCTCACTCTATATGACAGCAAGTATATGAAAAGAAATTAAAACTGGAAACGGAACTGCATTTGTCAACAGAAACCATTTAAACAGAATACAGATGTTGTCTGAACAATTCTTCAATGCTATTTTCAATTCTGTCTAGTTGTTACAACAAAATATCAAAACCACTGTCATTATTAGACAAATGTACAGTAAACTGTCTGATTTTAAACTACATTTTGGCACACTATGGGTAACTCTCAGGTTTAGCACCGCACGCTCCAGTAACTTGATGATTTTAATACATTTGCCAATCAGATTCCTTAAGTATTTTAATATTTATAAATGACATGATCTTGTATAATGAAATGATCTGAAATTTTCAAACTGGAACGATGTAAAATAACCAAAGAAATAACAGTGAAAGCAGCAGTCCGGTTTGATCCCTTCTTACGTATATAGGTGTTCCCAATGTAGTAAGGAACAATTTTCTTCTATTGCCTGGGCATATGAAATATACAGACAATATTGATTTATTGGCATGTATGTGGCATACACAGAGAATGCTAAATGTCTTCAGACAACTGAAAATACTGTATAAAAATGTGGAAAAAGTAAGCATAATTGTGCCTTACTATTAATTTATTTTGTTTTTGACAGTGTAATGCTATTTTTCCTCTCTGTTGCCTGAACTCTCTGGATTTTCTCCGATAGCATGCCTTTTGTATGATGTTGCTGACCAGTTGGTAGCTAAGATTTATTTATTATTTATTTAACATTTATTTACCAGGAAAGTCCGACTTGAAACAAAGCTAATTTTCAGCGGAGGCACAGGGAGAAATGCTCTAGATGCATGTCTTTGTACCGGTGATGTACTTCATCAGCTGGTTTTATAAAATGTCAATTACAAACGAATAAATGATTACAGTGTTTACGCTTGTTAGACTTACCATACTTTTTCATCCAAGCATTCCATTCCAGATCAAGATGGGTTGCTCCTGCTATAAATATCAAAACGGATGCAAGAAATAAACAGTAATTCATCTTTTCTTCTTTGTAAGATAAATGAGAAACTGGTGTAAAATACGTTTAGGGAGATGTGGTAGAAATATCTTTGTCAGAATGTAAATAAAAGTGAAAATTTATAAGTTAAGAATCATGTCAAATAAAAATCTTGCTGGCAAAAATGCTATCAGCAGTTATGCTGTTTATATCTGCATTATTTTGTGCTTCTGTATCAAGTTCCTTTCTGCAACTGCAGTATAAATAGAGGTGCTTATAAGTCACATGCAATCAGTAGGTGGGTTACTTTATTTATCTGATACAAACATGACTTCCTTGCTAACACTGCAAAACTTCTGTTACATTTTTCTTTGCTTCGCACTTTGATGTCCATTGTAACTGGACACAGTACTATTACTTTGTCTTGGTGTGACTCATTTTACTTTTAAAAGGCATCATAAGCTTGTCTCTATTATTATTTATTTGTTTGTTTATTTATTGGTGTTTGTTAAGCAGGTAAGAGGGACACAGGTCGAACCTCTGTGGCGAGTTTTCAGATACCCATCCAATCATCCAAATTGCACTTAAATAGGGTCAATGACGGGTTCTGCTTCACAAGAATTGGAAGTCTGTTCCAAAGATGAGATAACCTCTTGGAGATAAATCTACCCCCTCCAGCAGGTTCTGTTGATGTTGCATACCGCTTTAAGGTCCCTAGAGCAAGTGACCCATGTGCCATTTGACTTGCAAATGTGCAGCATTTCCATTAAAGCAGGGTCAGAGATTGCCTCATTTGCAAGGCACAGGTCGCCTCTGAGTACTCTGTATGAGACAGAGTATACTGACAGTGATTTCAGTCTGTCCACACATGGTAGGTGCTGGAGGCCTTGAACTTTCTTTGTAAGGAACCTGTCTTATCTCTGCAGTTGGTGCAGGAGCTTGGAAAGATACATACCAAATAAAGCATTGTACTCAATTATTGGCCCGATGAATGAAGAGTACAGGGAGGTTATAACCTTTTTTTTTTCTGGAGGCAATGCCCTTTGGAGCTGAATTTATTGGCTTTCCTGGCTGATAAATTCAGCTCCAACTTCACTCCCCTCTCCCCCTCAACCTTCCCTCAGGGAATATCATCAAATATAACTCCCCCTAATATCACTAGGGAACAGGTCCTTAATATTCTCTCTAAGACCAAAAACATTGCATCAATGGGCCAAGACAATATCTCAGGATGCCTTCTAAATAGCATGAAACATGACTTATCAGGGCTTCTGGAGTTACTATTTAACTGTAGCCTCCAAACAGGCTTTGTGCCTCATGAATAGAGAAAGGCAACAGTTATCCCTCTGCACAAAGGTGGGCCATCTACAGACCCTGGAAGCTACAGACCCATACGTCTCACTAGTCTTATATGTAAAGCCATAGAAAGAATTGTCATGGAGATGATCAACAGAGATATAGTAAACTTCCAGACACCGGACCCAACCCAGTTTGGTTTCATAAACAGCAGATCATGCCTACTCAACCTGGTGGACTTCTTTGAGAAGGTCACCAAAGCAATCGATGAGGGCAAAATCATTCACACTGCCTACCTTGACCTGGCCAAGACATTTGACACAATACCCCACTCAGGCATAGTTGACAAACTCAACAGATTAGGTACAAACCCGTATGTCACCTGGTGGATAGCCAACTGGCTCATAGACAGGAACCAGTAAGTTAGAATTGGGGAGTCCATCTCTACAAAGAGGCCAGTCCCAAGTGGAGGCCCTCAGAGATCAGTCCTTGGACCGCTCCTTTTTGGCATTTACTTCTCAGAAGTCAAGGCCAATATCAGTGGTCTCTGGCTGACTAAATTTGAAATTGATTGCAAATTAGGAGCTGTCATTGAATCTCACACGGACACAAATGTTCTCCAGGAGGGGCTGACACAGACAAACAA
This sequence comes from Protopterus annectens, assembly GCF_019279795.1. Classification (NCBI taxonomy): domain Eukaryota; kingdom Metazoa; phylum Chordata; order Ceratodontiformes; family Protopteridae; genus Protopterus; species Protopterus annectens. Next base: position 1,171,475,284 of record NC_056737.1, on the reverse strand, counting down.
CTGGTGTTAGAATCATGGACTAAAACTAAATGCCAAGAAATGCATAATAGTATCCTTTGGGAAGTCATGGAAATCATCCATCCCTGGCAACTATCACACTGACAACACAGCCCTTACAGTTGACCCAGTAGTCAGGGACTTAGGGACACACATCGATAGTAATCTACCCTTTGATCATCACGTGTCTACAGTGGTGAGGAAATCATTTTATGTTGCGCAACCTATAAACAAAGGTATGGCATCCAAGTCAAAGGAAGTCATTGCTCCACTGTATCCGGCATTCATCAGACCTATCATTGAGTACATGTCCCCTTTGGAATGTATCTAACCAGGCATATCCACCAACTGGAACGTCCATAGAGGTTCCTCACTAAAAGAATACAGGGTGTAAGTAATATATCCTATGCATACCTGCTCAAGGCCCTATCCCTGTATTCTGTCTCCTACAAGCTTTTGAGGGGAGATCTATGCTTGGCATACAGGACATTGTCAGATCCCACTTCTGATGAACCTCCTGCATATCCACAAAACAAACAGTACCAGAATTACCCGTTCTAAAGACTTAAACCTTGTTTGTGATATAAATAGGACCTGCTGGAGAGATAGGTATGTATCACAGAGACTACCCCATCTATGGAACCGCTTCCCATCCATGTGAAGCAGAGTTCCTCCCTAATCCAATTCAAATGCAACTTGGACAATTGGATGGGAAACCAGAAATTCATCCCTGGCTTGGCACCTATGTCTCTGATGCAAACAGACAACCTGTAGATGGTTCATCTCCCAGGCCCATGCTTACACTTATCAAGGGTATCTGAATTCGTCAGAGATTTGGGATGCATGGCTAGGCATAAAAAGGCCCTTGTGGTTGTTAGCCTAGTAAACACCTATGAACCTATGAACATAACATATAGTTCTCTTCCATTTGCAAGACAAGCCTGTGGATAATATTACTATTCACAAATGACATATGATTATTTACAAAATTCCAGCTAACTGGGCTGGCAGCCTTCACAAGTAATACTGAAGCTGCTTCTATAAATATACAATGTCTAATGTCTGCTGACTATGTGTTTTTAAATGCAGGCTCCTATATATGTACATTCTGTTAATCTGTTTGCATCTCCAATATCTGCTTAACTGTCTCAATCTATCCCTCCAGATCTCTAACTAGTCTGTCTGCCTCTAAACTACCCTTAACCAACAGCTAGACCAGGTGAACTACTAATCTATATCAACAGTAAGCATTCTCCCATACTCCGAATGCTCTAGCTGTCCCCCTGTCTGTCCTACTCTGAATGCTCTAGCTGTCTCCCTGTCTGTCCTACTTTGAATGCTCTAGCTGTCCCCCTGTCTGTCCTTTCTTCCTTATCTTTATTGTTCAGCCGGTTGTTTGTCTCATTCACCTGTTTTACCTCTCCTTTCTCCCCCTCCACTTCCAGGTTGTAAAAGTCTACAAATCACCAAATGTGAGTTCAAGTAACACCTACACCGAGCTCAGCTCTTTGAATCTCTGGCCTGCAGCACACCAAAATAAAGTAAATGACTGAAAATAATGTAATCACTCTCCTGCAACTTACATGTTCTTTGTAAGACGGTGTGTACCCAAATGGGTGCCACCTTTGCCATCACCCTTCCTGTTCACCAATATTTCTCTGCAAATAATTGCCCCCTTATATTTCCTTCCTTTTTACCCCCCTCACTGCTTTGTGTTAACTCTGAGATATGTAATAAACCAATACCTCTCAACCTCTACAAGCAAGAAATCTGGACAAAACCATTAATGAAAGTGGAGCAAAGGCCCAAAAATAAGAACATTTTTAAATATTGTTCTTACAAACTGGGAAAGTTGATAGAATAACAGGTTTTGCATTAGCAATTTAGCATGAATTTTCTGAAGGGTATGAAGTCTGAAACTCAAATGTCTGCCATTATTTTGTAACTTCAGTCTTTAATGATTTGCCACTCATTTGCCAGAAAAGCACAATTTCTTGAAAAAGAGACGAAAGATATGAGGCAAACATCTGGACATTCTGTGAAGATCTGTACAGTTGAGAGGTAAACCCTACCCTATACGACAGCTCAACACCTTGCTTTTCCTTTCCTTTTAGCCTTTCCTTTGCGTTCCTGTCATTAAATACTCTATAATAGTCTAATTACTGATTGTTTTACTCTGCTTACATTTCCAGTTATAGGATTCTGCTGATAGATGCAATCTGGTTCACTTTCTGTGTGTGTTCCCATACTTAGTCTAGTTGGGCGCATTCCTGTCCTGTCCTTTCACTTATTTAGTTCCATACTGCCTTGTGACAGTCAAACAGTCTCGGCTGGTGTTCGGTGCCATCTTTCTTTCAATTTAAACTACCCTACTATCTCCTGCATGCCTCAGTGGTGTGTACGAGCCATTATTCTGTAGATTTAGTGTAATCTTAGGATGCTTTCACAGATGAAGATAATTTTTATCTTTTTTAATGATAGAATTGTATTTTTTTTAATCTGCTTCACTAAGCATACTACATTGCTGATATTCATATTTCACTGCACTGCAGTGATTCCTTGCTCTACATTTAATGTTGATTTGCAAGTACATCAGTCTGGGATTATTTCTGGGATTGTTGTGAGTTTGCTAGCTGTTTCTGCTGTCTGTACAGCAAACTGCTTAGCAGATAAACCTCAGACAGTATAAACTGTTTCATCTATTTGCAGGTATGGGTTGTTGAATGCTTAACAACCTAGATGTAGCCACATGAATCACTACAGTGTGGTGAGATAAATGTTCTAAGCTAGTTGTCTGTATTTAGTGTAAAATTAGCTGGCTAATTGTTGAATTTTCTTGCATTTCTCTGCCTATAAATTGAGTCTTGTCACAGCTTTGTTAGCTTGTACGGTGTTTGCATTGCTCAATGGTTGAATTCTGCTGCATTTCTCTGCCTATAGTTAGAGCTGTGTTATATCTCTGTTAACCAACACATATCTGATCAATCCTGCTATAATATCTGCACTACTTCGGTTAAGGTGCTATTTACTGATATCTCATTATAGTAATACTGAAACTGCTTCTATAAAGTTACTGTTTGTAACACCTACTATGTGTTTTTAATTGTAGGCTTATATATGTGCGTTCTGTTAATATATCTGCACCTGTAATATCTTTTTAACAGTCTCGGTCTAATCTTCCACATTTTTAACTAGTCTGTCTGCCCCTGAGCTACCCTTAAACACAGCTAGACCTGGTCCACTACTAATCTGTATTAACGTAAGCATTCTCCCATACTCTGAATGCTCCAACGGTCTCCCTCTCTGTCCTTTCTTCCTTGTCTATGTTGTTCAGCCGATTGTTTGTCTCATTCACCTATTTCACCTCTCCTTTCTCCCCCTCTACTCCCAGGTTGTAAAGGTCTACACATCACCAAACATGAATTCAGGTAGCACCTACAGCAAGCTTAGTGATTTAAATCAGATTATTTTACTCTACGTTTATTTCCAGTGATAGGATTCTGTTGATCAGCTGCAATTGTACAATTTACATCATATTATGTACACTTGCCATCTATTTTTATTCTTATGTACTATTGTGTTTTATGAGATGTTTTATGTAATATTAATGGGATTCTTATGTAAACAATAAAGATCTAACTGGAGCTTTTCCCCATGCCTCTGCTGAAAATGGACCTGTGTCCAGTTGGACTTTCCCAGTAAACAAATGTAAAATTTTTCTGTAAAAATGTATTTCTTATCTCCTGTACTGTTAAGACACCCCAGGTGACCAATACAGCTGTGCAATCCACTTTGTCTTTCATCCTAATGTGTGCCCTGACTCTGAAGAACCAATCCTACCCGGCCAATGCCACTGTAATTCAAGCATAAGGAAAGGTGCACTCTCTGAGAATTTGCTCAAGCTCTGTTCTCTTGTTCACTAAAAGTGTATGTACCGCTTGAACCTATGTACATTATTTAAAGTAAACTAGCGGTAATAAGCAGCTTAATACCGCAGTTACTGTATTTGTGCAACTAGTGGCAAGCACAGCTTACCGGCTCGCATCCTACTAGCCCTCCCCATTACACTACATAAACTAATGCCATAGAGAACACCTTCTTTCTTATGGAGCTGCCTTTAAACCGCACTAGACATTTTGTTACCTCCTTAACTTTTAATTACACAAGCATTCTGACCTGTTACTAGATATTATTTTAACTCCTTAATCCTTTACAGACACAAGCATTCTGACGTGCTAGTAGTACACTCTGTTGCCTGATTTTTTTCCAGCCCTACTACAGGGTCTCTTGCCCGCCTGCCTCCCTCCTGACCCCAATTTTCACCCACCCCAGTGGTCCTACCTTTTTTGTAATTAGTAACCACTCCCATCTTTCAAACAGCCTACCACATCTCTGCACCTACACTACCACCTCCAGCTTCCCACTACTATCCCTCCTGTTCTGCTACCATGTACATGCACACCATACCTATACTCACTGCATGCACACCTCACATACATCACATCTTACCAAACCTCCACCATTCCCCCACTCAACCAGTACCACTGTACCACTACACTCACCACCACTCATATCTGACCCCTACTCTACTACTCTCCCACCAGCTCAAACCCCTTCCTATGCACCCTCCACATATTCTAGCAACCATAGTACCTAAACTAAACTCATCCCACCACTTTACATAACAACCCTACCACCATACCTATTACCCACAGAACACAATCATAAAACTTCCTAATAACCAATCATATTCAAAAATTGATAAAACTAATAAGCTTATCTATATCTAAACTAGCACTCAGTGGAGACATCCATCCCAATTCTGGCCCCTCAAACTCCAACCCCACCCCTCAAAATCAGACTAAAAACCACAACTTCTCCCAAATCACAGCCAATAGAAAAGCAAATGACCTCCTTCTGCTAAGCCAAAATATTAGAAGTATATCCAATAAGGTGCATGAACTTCATGCCACCATAGACTTGTACTCCCCTGATACAGTCATCCTTACAGAAACATGGCAAAAACCACACATTACCAATGAGCAAATCCTCTCTACCAGTTACAGTATACTAAGAGTAGACCGACTAAACAAAAAAGGAGGTGGGATACCTATAATATTTAAACAGCATCTAAACATCCAGATCTTAAACTCAGCAGCTCTCCAAATAGGTAAGGAAGAAATAATATATACCAACCTTAAAATAAACCACCATCTACCCCAAGAAACTCTAATTTTAGGAGACTTCAACACTGACTGGCATGCCTGTTCTAGCAACCACCCAACCCATCATGTAAACCTTCATGGCTTCACCCAATTAGTCCAGTTTCCTACTAGGATAAATAAAAGCTCCAACAAACACACTACCCTGGACTGGATACTAGTCAATAAAAGCCCCCAGTCATATATAGCAGGCTGCCTCAGTGATCACTCCCCAACATTCCTACTCAGAAAACACCTATACCAAGTGAAACCTGTCATCTACCATCAAATACGCAAAAAAATAAACTTCCACCCACTCTCATTTAGCTCATTCCTTAAAGAGTGTAACTGGCAACCTCTAAAATACCTCAGCCTAGATGACTCAGTTGATTACTTTAATAATACCTTCCTAAGCATCCTTAATTACCATGCCCCCATAAGACAGTCCTGAACCAGAGCCCAACCATCCCCATGGCTACAGAAAACCAGTAAGTCTGAAATGAAAAACAAGGATAAAGCCTGGGAGCACTGGCGCAACACCAAAACCCCCTCTACTAGACAGAAATTCTAAGAATTATGCAACAGAGTCAAAACGCTAATAAAACAGGACAAAATCCAATACTACCAGTCTGCCCTTACCTCCTCCCAACATAACCCCAAACAATTCTGGTCCTCAATAAACTTCATCCTCCACCCAGGTAAAGTAAGTACCCCTACTCCTAATATCACTCACTCCTCCAAAAATATTGCTACCTCTTTCAACACACATTTAGCACAAACTGTACTATCACTAGCTAGACAACACAACCCCCTCCCCTCAAACCCACTCCTTCAATTTCAAGTTAGCAGTCACCACACTAGCTTCTCGTTCTCTCCTGTTCCTACCCCAAAATAAAACAACTGTTACCCAAACTTAAACCCACCAAATTAGCAGCAAGCAACCTCCCAAGTGAATACCTACAACTCAAGCTGACGCCGAGCCTACCAAGTATCTATCTTATAGGTTCATATGTAGGTACTAGGCTATTGGCCCTAGGGCCTATATAAGCCTAGCCAAAGGTACCCTGGCTTTTGCCACCCAAGAAAATTATTTTCCTGTGCCACTGTCGAGCAGAGCCACAGAAGTGATCCCCGGGTGAATTTCCTATCTCCCATCTAATCATCAAGATTTTTCTTGAAGAGCTAATGAGAAGCTTTGTTTGATATAGATAGGTAGTTTGTTCCAAAGTGGGAAGTCTCTGGGACAGGAATCTATCCCTACAGCATGTTCTGTTCATTGTAGTGACAAGGTTTAGGTCCCTAGACCATGTAGCTCATAGGGATTGGGATTTCTTTAAGTGGAGCATGTCTAAAAGCTCTGGGTTTGACATAGCTTTGTGTGTTAGGCAGAGTTCCTCTGAGTAGGCGATATGCAACGGAGTAAAGCTGCAGTTTTTTGAGATGGTCTGCATAGAGCATCTGTTTGAGGCCGGTAATCCTCTTTGTGAGGTATTTCTGTGGCCTTTCCAGTTGTTGTAGATGTCTTGTGAGGTACATACCAAAAGGGGCATTGTACTCTATAATGGGTCTAATGAGTGACGGGAACAGTGACCTCTTTTTTCCTGGATGAGAAACATTTGTGATGAGGTGTGCCACATAGAAGGATTTCCTGACTACTGTGGCGATGTGATTATCAAAGGAGAGACTACTGTCCACCTGTGTCCCAAGGTCTCTTATTACACTTTCAGTGTTTAGTAGACTACCGCCTATGTGGTAGTTCATGGGTACTGAGTTTTTACCAAAAGGGATGATGATGCACTTTTTGGCATTGAGCTTGAGGCTATGGCTTCGACACCAAGCATCTGTCTCAGCGAGGCCCTTTTGTAGGATGTCCACATCTTTTGGAGTTTTGATTATGGCTCCTAGTTTGCAGCCATCTGTGAACTTCATTAGCCAAAGACCTTCTGTGTTGGACTGTACTTCAGAGAAGTAGATACCAAACAGGAGAGGACTCAGGACTGAACCCTGTTGTACTCCACTTGTCACTGGTCTGAAGTTGGATTTGGAGTCTGCTACTTTCACAGTGTGGGTTATGTCAGTTAGCCAGTTGGCAACCCATCTTGTGACATAGGGATTTATGCCTAGTTTAGTGAGTTTATCTATAATTCCAGAGTGGGGATGGTGTCGAAAGCCTTGGCGAGATCTAGATAGGCTCTGTGAACCACCTTACCCTCATCTATGGCTTTGGTGATTGCTTCAAAGAAGTCTATCAGGTTTAGGAGACATGATCTGCCTTTTACAAACCCAAATTGGGTGGGGTTCTGAGTCTGGAGATTACCAATGTCATTGTTTATAAGTTCCATGATGATACGTTCCATAGCCTTGCAGACCAGGGTCATTAGGCTAATGAGGCGGTAGTGTCTGGAGTCTGTGGTGGCTCCCCCTTTGTGGAGTGGGATAACTGTCGCCAGCGCCATTCAGTGGGCACACAGCCTGAGGTGAGGCTATGATTGGACATGGCACTTAGGTGGAGTGCCAGTTCATTCTGTAGTTCATGTAGAACACAGCCTGGGATGTCGTCAAGTCCCATGGATGCTGTGTTCTTGGCTTTGTATAGTGTGTTTTTTACCTGTGCAGTAGTGATTATAGGAACTTTGCATTCTTCTGGTATAGAGATGGGCCCTTTAGGGGATGACAGGGGGGTAAAGTAAGCACTGAACCTATCTGCCAGGATGTTGGCAATATCAGTTGGTTAACAGATCTCTGTCAGAAAGTTACGTTCCTACACTATGGAAAGTATTGCACATAATTCCCCTCCACAAATGTGGCTCCTCCACAGAACTATCTAATTACCACCCCGTAGCTATTCTCTCTCCACTCTCCAAAATACTAGAGAGATGCATCCATTCTCAGGTCTCAGATCACCTCCTTACTAACAACCTCCTCTCCAACACCCAACACGGTTACCGACCAAACCATAGCACCACCACCACTGCTTTACTCTCTTTCATTAACACTATCCTACAATATAAAAATACTGGTTATCTCTCCTCAGCTACTTTCCTAGACCTTTCTAAAGCCTTTGATATGGTACCACACAAACAACTCATCTCTCTTCTCAAAAACCTTTCCTTCTCTCAATCAGTCACCATCTTGTTTCAAAGTTACTTGTCTGACTGCCAACAATCCATTGTATGGCATGACGACCTATCCCGCGCAACTACCTGTCTCCATAGGGGTTCCCCAAGGGTCCATCCTTGGACTTCTACTCTTCTCTATTTTCACCAGTAATCTAGCCTCTGCCACCACACAGGGCACACTCATATAATACGCAGATGACTCAGCCATCATCTGCACAGCTCAATCCCTACCTGAACTGCAAAAAGTCACATAGGATGCCTTTTCTTTTGTTGAAATTTGGTTATCTGATGCTCAATTAATACTCAACCCAAACTAAACTAAATTACTAATCTTCCAACCCATCAAACTTACCCAAAACCTCTCTCACTTTAACATCACAGCCAAAGACAACACCACTATTCATCCTACTGAACACACCAAATTGCTAGGAGTAGAAATAGCAACAAACTGAACTTTGACATTCACATATCCATAACCATTAAAAAAGTCCACAAAAACCTAGGAGCATTATATAGAAATCAGCAACTACTTACCAAAGCAGCAAATATTTCAGTAGCAAATTCCCACCTTATCTTCACCCTACTTTATGCCTTTCCAATATATACCAACCTAAGACAATGTGACCTAAATAAGCTCAAAATTTGCTACAACAAAATTGCCAAATTCGCCACAGGGGGCATCCTACCGTTGTCACCACTGTGTCTCACTGGCAGAACTGGGCTGGCTAGAGCGCTCTCACCTCCTTCAATGGTACCAACTCACACTCACCCACAAACTAGTAAACTATCCACTAAATGTCCCATCCCTCCAGAATCTACTCCAACCCTACATAACCACGAGACCACTAAGATCCAGCCACAAAAACCTCCTACAAGTCACAAGAGCCATTAACTCTGCTGGAGAAGCATTATTCTCCTGCACTATAGCCAAACTCTGGAACTCCCTCCCATCCTCAATTACCTCTGCAACTTCTGCCACCCACTTCAAATCTTTACTAAAAGCACATTAAACACATGCTGGATACGCCCTTGCAACCCCCCCCCCAATATCACCCACTCCACCAACCCACTACCTCTCTCTGCACCCCACTAACTACCTTATTTCTAGCTAGTTTGGTTGCTCACAAATCTTGCTGTCTACCATATAGTAAGAACTTCTTGTAGCTACAAGTGTAACTGTCTGTTATGTAACAGAATAACAAACTGATTCGGTTGACACTAAAGAATTATGTTATACATCTGTAACTATGTTCAACATATGTCACTAAGTTTTAAACATGTATTAAGTTCTGTAGCTGTTTTAAACTATGTTTTATCTTGTATTATGTCCTACAGCCAAGTTCAATGTCAACAATTTTTAAATGCAATTTTTCTCTAAATATATATGTCAGTAACACTAAATGTGGAGCTTTGCTCCCCTGGCCTCCGCTGAAAATGGATCTGCGTCCAGTCGGAATCACCGGGTCAACAAATGTAAATGAATAATAAATAAATAAATAAAATAAAATAAAAAATCTGGTTCACTTTCTGTGTGTGTTTCCATACCTAGCCTAGTTGGATGCATTCCTGTCCTGTCCTTTCACTTATTTAGTCCCATACTGCCTTGTGACAGTCAAACAGTCTTGGCTGGTGTTCGGTGCCATCTTTCTTTCACTTTTAACTACCCTACTGTCTTCTGCAAGCCTCAGTGGTGTGTATCTATTCTGTAGATTTACTGTAATCTTAGGATGTTTTTGCAGATGAAAATAATTTTTATCTTTTTTAATGTTAGAATTGTATTTTTTTTTTAAATCTGCTTCACTAAGCATACTGCATTGCTGATATTCATATTTCACTGCCATGCAGTGATTCCTTGCTCTGCATTTAATGTTGATTTGCAAGTGCATCAATCTGGGATTATTTCTGGGATACTTGGGAGTCTGCTAGCTGTTTTATCTATTTGCAGGTCTATGCTGTTAAATGTTTAACAACCTAGATTTAGCTACATGAATCACTATATTGTCTGTACTGATTGAAAGGACACTGCAAACTTAACTGGCTAATGGTTGAATTTTCTTGCATTTATCTGCCTAGAGATAGTATCTTCTCAGAACTTTGTTAGCTTATACGGTGTTTTCACTGCTCAATGGTTGAATTCTGCTGCATTTCTCTGCCTATAGTTAGAGATGTGTTATATCTCTGTTAACCAACACATATCTGATTAATCCTGCTATAATATCTGTACTACTTTGGTTAAGGTGCTATTTACTGATATCTCATTATAGTAATACTGAAACTGCACCTATAAAGTTACTGTTTCTAACACCTACTATGTGTTTTTAAATGTAGGCTTATATATGTGCGTTCTGTTAATATATCTGCACCTGTAATATCTGCTTAACAGTCTCGGTCTAATCTTCCACATTTTTAACTAGTCTGTCTGCCCCTGAGCTACCCTTAAACACAGCTAGACCTGGTCCACTACTAATCTGTATTAACGTAAGCATTCTCCCATACTCTGAATGCTCCAACGGTCTCCCTCTCTGTCCTTTCTTCCTTGTCTATGTTGTTCAGCCGATTGTTTGTCTCATTCACCTATTTCACCTCTCCTTTCTCCCCCTCTACTCCCAGGTTGTAAAGGTCTACACATCACCAAACATGAATTCAGGTAGCACCTACAGCAAGCTTAGTGATTTAAATCAGATTATTTTACTCTACGTTTATTTCCAGTGATAGGATTCTGTTGATCAGCTGCAATTGTACAATTTACATCATATTATGTACACTTGCCATCTATTTTTATTCTTATGTACTATTGTGTTTTTATGAGATGTTTTATGTAATATTAATGGGATTCTTATGTAAACAATAAAGATCTAACTGGAGCTTTTCCCCCATGCCTCTGCTGAAAATGGACCTGTGTCCAGTTGGACTTTCCCAGTAAACAAATGTAAAATTTTTCTGTAAAAATGTATTTCTTATCTCCTGTACTGTTAAGACACCCCAGGTGACCAATACAGCTGTGCAATCCACTTTGTCTTTCATCCTAATGTGTGCCCTGACTCTGAAGAACCAATCCTACCCGGCCAATGCCACTGTAATTCAAGCATAAGGAAAGGTGCACTCTCTGAGAATTTGCTCAAGCTCTGTTCTCTTGTTCACTAAAAGTGTATGTACCGCTTGAACCTATGTACATTATTTAAAGTAAACTAGCGGTAATAAGCAGCTTAATACCGCAGTTACTGTATTTGTGCAACTAGTGGCAAGCACAGCTTACCGGCTCGCATCCTACCAGCCCTCCCCATTACACTACATAAACTAATGCCATAGAGAACACCTTCTTTCTTATGGAGCTGCCTTTAAACCGCACTAGACATTTTGTTACCTCCTTAACTTTTAATTACACAAGCATTCTGACCTGTTACTAGATATTATTTTAACTCCTTAATCCTTTACAGACACAAGCATTCTGACGTGCTAGTAGTACACTCTGTTGCCTGATTTTTTTCCAGCCCTACTACAGGGTCTCTTGCCCGCTTCGCTCCCCTCCCTGACCCCAATTTTCACCCACCCCAGTGGTCCTACCTTTTTTGTAATTAGTAACCACTCCCATCTTTCAAACAGCCTACCACATCTCTGCACCTACACTACCACCTCCAGCTTCCCACTACTATCCCTCCTGTTCTGCTACCATGTACATGCACACCATACCTATACTCACTGCATGCACACTCCTCACATACATCACATCTTACCAAACCTCCACCATTCCCCCACTCAACCAGTACCACTGTACCACTACACTCACCACCACTCATATCTGACCCCTACTCTACTACTCTCCCACCAGCTCAAACCCCTTCCCTATGCACCCTCCACATATTCTAGCAACCATAGTACCTAAACTAAACTCATCCCACCACTTTACATAACAACCCTACCACCATACCTATTACCCACAGAACACAATCATAAAACTTCCCTAATAACCAATCATATTCAAAAATTGATAAAACTAATAAGCTTATCTATATCTAAACTAGCACTCAGTGGAGACATCCATCCCAATTCTGGCCCCTCAAACTCCAACCCCACCCCTCAAAATCAGACTAAAAACCACAACTTCTCCCAAATCACAGCCAATAGAAAAGCAAATGACCTCCTTCTGCTAAGCCAAAATATTAGAAGTATATCCAATAAGGTGCATGAACTTCATGCCACCATAGACTTGTACTCCCCTGATACAGTCATCCTTACAGAAACATGGCAAAAACCACACATTACCAATGAGCAAATCCTCTCTACCAGTTACAGTATACTAAGAGTAGACCGACTAAACAAAAAAGGAGGTGGGATACCTATAATATTTAAACAGCATCTAAACATCCAGATCTTAAACTCAGCAGCTCTCCAAATAGGTAAGGAAGAAATAATATATACCAACCTTAAAATAAACCACCATCTACCCCAAGAAACTCTAATTTTAGGAGACTTCAACACTGACTGGCATGCCTGTTCTAGCAACCACCCAACCCATCATGTAAACCTTCATGGCTTCACCCAATTAGTCCAGTTTCCTACTAGGATAAATAAAAGCTCCAACAAACACACTACCCTGGACTGGATACTAGTCAATAAAAGCCCCAGTCATATATAGCAGGCTGCCTCAGTGATCACTCCCCAACATTCCTACTCAGAAAACACCTATACCAAGTGAAACCTGTCATCTACCATCAAATACGCAAAAAAATAAACTTCCACCCACTCTCATTTAGCTCATTCCTTAAAGAGTGTAACTGGCAACCTCTAAAATACCTCAGCCTAGATGACTCAGTTGATTACTTTAATAATACCTTCCTAAGCATCCTTAATTACCATGCCCCATAAGACAGTCCTGAACCAGAGCCCAACCATCCCCATGGCTACAGAAAACCAGTAAGTCTGAAATGAAAAACAAGGATAAAGCCTGGGAGCACTGGCGCAACACCAAAACCCCCTCTACTAGACAGAAATTCTAAGAATTATGCAACAGAGTCAAAACGCTAATAAAACAGGACAAAATCCAATACTACCAGTCTGCCCTTACCTCCTCCCAACATAACCCCAAACAATTCTGGTCCTCAATAAACTTCATCCTCCACCCAGGTAAAGTAAGTACCCCTACTCCTAATATCACTCACTCCTCCAAAAATATTGCTACCTCTTTCAACACACATTTAGCACAAACTGTACTATCACTAGCTAGACAACACAACCCCCTCCCCTCAAACCCACTCCTTCAATTTCAAGTTAGCAGTCTCCCCACTAGCTTCTCGTTCTCTCCTGTTCCTACCCCCAAAATAAAACAACTGTTACCCAAACTTAAACCCACCAAATTAGCAGCAAGCAACCTCCCAAGTGAATACCTACAACTCGCAGCTGACGCTCGAGCCTACCAAGTATCTATCTTATAGGTTCATATGTAGGTACTAGGCTATTGGCCCTAGGGCCTATATAAGCCTAGCCAAAGGTACCCTGGCTTTTGCCACCCAAGAAAATTATTTTCCTGTGCCACTGTCGAGCAGAGCCACAGAAGTGATCCCCGGGGTGAATTTCCTATCTCCCATCTAATCATCAAGATTTTTCTTGAAGAGCGCTAATGAGAAGCTTTGTTTGATATAGATAGGTAGTTTGTTCCAAAGTATGGGAAGTCTCTGGGACAGGAATCTATCCCTACAGCATGTTCTGTTCATTGTAGTGACAAGGTTTAGGTCCCTAGACCATGTAGCTCATAGGGATTGGGATTTCTTTAAGTGGAGCATGTCTAAAAGCTCTGGGTTTGACATAGCTTTGTGTGTTAGGCAGAGTTCGCCTCTGAGTAGGCGATATGCAACGGAGTAAAGCTGCAGTTTTTTGAGATGGTCTGCATAGAGCATCTGTTTGAGGCCGGTAATCCTCTTTGTGAGGTATTTCTGTGGCCTTTCCAGTTGTTGTAGATGTCTTGTGAGGTACATACCAAAAGGGGCATTGTACTCTATAATGGGTCTAATGAGTGACGAGTAGAGGGGAACAGTGACCTCTTTTTTCCTGGATGAGAAACCTTTTGTGATGAGGTGTGCCACATAGAAGGATTTCCTGACTACTGTGGCGATGTGATTATCAAAGGAGAGACTACTGTCCACCTGTGTCCCAAGGTCTCTTATTACACTTTCAGTGTTTAGTAGACTACCGCCTATGTGGTAGTTCATGGGTACTGAGTTTTTACCAAAAGGGATGATGATGCACTTTTTGGCATTGAGCTTGAGGCTATGGCTTCGACACCAAGCATCTGTCTCAGCGAGGCCCTTTTGTAGGATGTCCACATCTTTTGGAGTTTTGATTATGGCTCCTAGTTTGCAGCCATCTGTGAACTTCATTAGCCAAAGACCTTCTGTGTTGGACTGTACTTCAGAGAAGTAGATACCAAACAGGAGAGGACTCAGGACTGAACCCTGTTGTACTCCACTTGTCACTGGTCTGAAGTTGGATTTGGAGTCTGCTACTTTCACAGTGTGGGTTATGTCAGTTAGCCAGTTGGCAACCCATCTTGTGACATAGGGATTTATACCTAGTTTAGTGAGTTTATCTATAATTCCAGAGTGGGGGATGGTGTCGAAAGCCTTGGCGAGATCTAGATAGGCTGTGTGAACCACCTTACCCTCATCTATGGCTTTGGTGACTGCTTCAGAGAAGTCTATCAGGTTTAGGAGACATGATCTGCCTTTTACAAACCCAAATTGGGTGGGGTTCTGAGTCTGGAGATTACCAATGTCATTGTTTATAAGTTCCATGATGATACGTTCCATAGCCTTGCAGACCAGGGTCGTTAGGCTAATGAGGCGGTAGTTTCTGGAGTCTGTGGTGGCTCCCCCTTTGTGGAGTGGGATAACTGTCGCTGTGCGCCATTCAGTGGGCACACAGCCTGAGGTGAGGCTATGATTGGACATGGCACTTAGGTGGAGTGCCAGTTCATTCTGTAGTTCATGTAGAACACAGCCTGGGATGTCGTCAAGTCCCATGGATGCTGTGTTCTTGGCTTTGTATAGTGTGTTTTTTACCTGTGCAGTAGTGATTATAGGAACTTTGCATTCTTCTGGTATAGAGATGGGCCCTTTAGGGGATGACAGGGGGGTAAAGTAAGCACTGAACCTATCTGCCAGGATGTTGGCAATATCAGTTGGTTAACAGATCTCTGTCAGAAAGTTACGTTCCTACACTATGGAAAGTATTGCACATAATTCCCCTCCACAAATGTGGCTCCTCCACAGAACTATCTAATTACCACCCCATAGCTATTCTCTCTCCACTCTCCAAAATACTAGAGAGATGCATCCATTCTCAGGTCTCAGATCACCTCCTTACTAACAACCTCCTCTCCAACACCCAACACGGTTACCGACCAAACCATAGCACCACCACCACTGCTTTACTCTCTTTCATTAACACTATCCTACAATATAAAAATACTGGTTATCTCTCCTCAGCTACTTTCCTAGACCTTTCTAAAGCCTTTGATATGGTACCACACAAACAACTCATCTCTCTTCTCAAAAACCTTTCCTTCTCTCAATCAGTCACCATCTTGTTTCAAAGTTACTTGTCTGACTGCCAACAATCCATTGTATGGCATGACGACCTATCCCCCCCAACTACCTGTCTCCATAGGGGTTCCCCAAGGGTCCATCCTTGGACTTCTACTCTTCTCTATTTTCACCAGTAATCTAGCCTCTGCCACCACACAGGGCACACTCATATAATACGCAGATGACTCAGCCATCATCTGCACAGCTCAATCCCTACCTGAACTGCAAAAAGTCACATAGGATGCCTTTTCTTTTGTTGAAATTTGGTTATCTGATGCTCAATTAATACTCAACCCAAACTAAACTAAATTACTAATCTTCCAACCCATCAAACTTACCCAAAACCTCTCTCACTTTAACATCACAGCAAAAGACAACACCACTATTCATCCTACTGAACACACCAAATTGCTAGGAGTAGAAATAGCAACAAACTGAACTTTGACATTCACATATCCATAACCATTAAAAAAGTCCACAAAAAACTAGGAGCATTATATAGAAATCAGCAACTACTTACCAAAGCAGCAAATATTTCAGTAGCAAATTCCCACCTTATCTTCACCCTACTTTATGCCTTTCCAATATATACCAACCTAAGACAATGTGACCTAAATAAGCTCAAAATTTGCTACAACAAAATTGCCAAATTCGCCACAGGGGGCATCCTACCGTTGTCACCACTGTGTCTCACTGGCAGAACTGGGCTGGCTAGAGCGCTCTCACCTCCTTCAATGGTACCAACTCACACTCACCCACAAACTAGTAAACTATCCACTAAATGTCCCATCCCTCCAGAATCTACTCCAACCCTACATAACCACGAGACCACTAAGATCCAGCCACAAAAACCTCCTACAAGTCACAAGAGCCATTAACTCTGCTGGAGAAGCATTATTCTCCTGCACTATAGCCAAACTCTGGAACTCCCTCCCATCCTCAATTACCTCTGCAACTTCTGCCACCCACTTCAAATCTTTACTAAAAGCACATTAAACACATGCTGGATACGCCCTTGCAACCCCCCCCCCCCAATATCACCCACTCCACCAACCCACTACCTCTCTCTGCACCCCACTAACTACCTTATTTCTAGCTAGTTTGGTTGCTCACAAATCTTGCTGTCTACCATATAGTAAGAACTTCTTGTAGCTACAAGTGTAACTGTCTGTTATGTAACAGAATAACAAACTGATTCGGTTGACACTAAAGAATTATGTTATACATCTGTAACTATGTTCAACATCTGTCACTATGTTTTAAACTTGTAATAAGTTCTATAGCTGTTTTAAAACTATGCTTTAGCTTGTATTATGTCCTACAGCCAGTTCAATGTCTAGAATTTTTAAATGCAATTTTTCTCTAAATATATATGTCAGTAACACTAAATGTGGAGCTTTGCTCCCCTGGCCTCCGCTGAAAATGGATCTGCGTCCAGTCGGAATCTCCGGGTCAACAAATGTAAATGAATAATAAATAAATAAATAAAATAAAATAAAAAATCTGGTTCACTTTCTGTGTGTGTTTCCATACCTAGCCTAGTTGGATGCATTCCTGTCCTGTCCTTTCACTTATTTAGTCCCATACTGCCTTGTGACAGTCAAACAGTCTTGGCTGGTGTTCGGTGCCATCTTTCTTTCACTTTTAACTACCCTACTGTCTTCTGCAAGCCTCAGTGGTGTGTATCTATTCTGTAGATTTACTGTAATCTTAGGATGTTTTTGCAGATGAAAATAATTTTTATCTTTTTTAATGTTAGAATTGTATTTTTTTTTAAATCTGCTTCACTAAGCATACTGCATTGCTGATATTCATATTTCACTGCCATGCAGTGATTCCTTGCTCTGCATTTAATGTTGATTTGCAAGTGCATCAATCTGGGATTATTTCTGGGATACTTGGGAGTCTGCTAGCTGTTTTATCTATTTGCAGGTCTATGCTGTTAAATGTTTAACAACCTAGATTTAGCTACATGAATCACTATATTGTCTGTACTGATTGAAAGGACACTGCAAACTTAACTGGCTAATGGTTGAATTTTCTTGCATTTATCTGCCTAGAGATAGTATCTTCTCAGAACTTTGTTAGCTTATACGGTGTTTTCACTGCTCAATGGTTGAATTCTGCTGCATTTCTCTGCCTATAGTTAGAGATGTGTTATATCTCTGTTAACCAACACATATCTGATTAATCCTGCTATAATATCTGTACTACTTTGGTTAAGGTGCTATTTACTGATATCTCATTATAGTAATACTGAAACTGCACCTATAAAGTTACTGTTTCTAACACCTACTATGTGTTTTTAAATGTAGGCTTATATATGTGCGTTCTGTTAATATATCTGCACCTGTAATATCTGCTTAACAGTCTCGGTCTAATCTTCCACATTTTTAACTAGTCTGTCTGCCCCTGAGCTACCCTTAAACACAGCTAGACCTGGTCCACTACTAATCTGTATTAACGTAAGCATTCTCCCATACTCTGAATGCTCCAACGGTCTCCCTCTCTGTCCTTTCTTCCTTGTCTATGTTGTTCAGCCGATTGTTTACCTCATTCACCTATTTCACCTCTCCTTTCTCCCCCTCTACTCCCAGGTTGTAAAGGTCTACACATCACCAAACATGAATTCAGGTAGCACCTACAGCAAGCTTAGTGATTTAAATCAGATTATTTTACTCTACTTTCATTTCCAGTGATAGGATTCTGTTGATCAGCTGCAATTGTACAATTTACATCATATTATGTACACTTGCCATCTATTTTTATTCTTATGTACTATTGTGTTTTTATGAGATGTTTTATGTAATATTAATGGGATTCTTATGTAAACAATAAAGATCTAACTGGAGCTTTCCCCATGCCTCCACTGAAAATAGATCTGTGTCCAGTTGGACTTTCCCAGTAAACAAATGTAAAATAAAAAAAATCTGGTTCACTTTCTGCGTGTGTTCCCATACCTAGCCTAGTTGGACGCATTCCTGTCCTGTCCTTTCCCTTATTTAGTCCCATACTGCCGTGTGACTGTCAAACAGTCTAGGCTGGTGTTTGGTGCCATCTTTCTTTCACTTTTAACTACCCTACTGTCTCCTGCAAGCCTCAGTGGTGTGTACGAGCCATTATTCTGTAGATTTACAGTAATTTTAGGATACTTTAGCAGATTAAGGTAATTTTTATCTTTATTTGTTGTACAAAAATTGTATTTTTCTTTTTTCAAATCTACTTCACTAAGCATACTGCATTGCTGATATTTATATTTCACTGCACTGCAGTGATTCCTTGCTCTACATTTAATGTTTATTTGCGAGTGCATCAGTCTAGGATTATTTCTGGGATAGTTGTGAGTTTGCTAGCTGTTCATGCTGTCATCACAGGAACCTGCTTAGCAGATAAACCTCAGACAGTATAAACTGCTTTATCTATTTTTTGGTATTGGTTGTGAATGTTTAACAACTTAGATTTAGCTACATGAATTACTACAGTGTGATGAGATAAATGGTCTAAGCTTGTTCTCTGTATTGATGAAAAGGATGCTGTAAATTTAGTTGGCTAATGGTTGAATTTTCTTGCGTTTCTCTGCCCATAGATAGTCTGCGAGATTCAATAAACTCTGTGTAGGTTCTGCACAGAGCCTACACAGAGTGTATTCATGTATATGATACCGTGCAATGCGTGGAATCGCACAACCTCATGCATGAATATTAATGATGTTCAGCGTGCGTAGGCAATGTTTCGCATCTCACCCCTGTGTTACTGGCTGTGAAACCTGTATAGAGAATCTGAATCATTCCTCTCAAACACTAAACTAATGAGAGGACAAAGAGCAAACATGCATTTTCTGAAAGATATGAAGTACAGAACAGAAATGCACATGTTATTACATACTGATTGCAGTCTTCAGTGATTCTACAATAAACCACCCGTTTTACAAACTCATTTTACAAGGCATAGGCCAAAAATATGGTGCAGATATCTGGGCATTCTGCAAAGCTGTGGACAGTCTGCCTTTTGTGTTTTAATTCACTTTTTATCCTTTTTTATTTATTTATTTATTGTTTTTTTATTGACAGTGTTTGCGTGACGCGCTGCTTTTCATAACCATATTTAGCTGTGCTCAGCTGGTTTGCATGAAGTGCAGCAGTGCACAAACTGGAGGAATGGCATACCCAGGTTGTAGACAGCACCCAGACAGCCACACATGTGAACCAGATGCATTCGATACTGTGCATCATGCAACCATGGCAAGCAGTGTTGTGCTATGCTTAACAGTGAGAAGCTTACAATAACTACTAATATAGCAGATATCATCTCACTAATCCCATATCGACAGGAGTTTAGTGCAGGGGTAGCATGCAGATGGTATGGGGTTCTAGTACAGGGTGTGCAAGTTTTGTTTTACTGTTGTGAGATTGCAGATTATAGTAATAACGTGCAAGATACACAACTATTTTTCAACCTTCTTATTGTAATAGCTGCAAGTGTAGGAGAGCCATATATATGATAAACTTGACTAGCCCATTTACACAGGTGCCTGTTTATCTAATCAGCTAAAACTTGCATTTTTCACCACTGTGCATCTCTTACTATCATGCAAACACAGTGCCTGGCATTGCGCACCCTTATCTACCATGTTTGCTTGATGGTAAGCGATGCGCAATGTTTTCAAATGTTGCAAATCCAAAATCTGGACACTCTCTGTAAATGCAAGATGTGCAATAGGCAGGAAACAGCACCATATAAACTGCAATTGGCGGGGAAATGGTCATTTGACATTGAACATGAAGTATGTCAGGCATGGCTGGAGTTACTGGAGACGGTGTGCACTTTTGGGTGCAATGTAAGGGTGTCCAAGATTTTTGTTGGATTCCTAGTTACGGATCATGTGCCCAGTTTGCTGAAGTGGGACTATTCTGGCTCAGAATATAAATCTGAAGCCTGAAAAAGTGTTGCCAGGGCCTTAACCATGCGACAGGTATCCCCCACACAGGTGAGAATTGCAAACATCATTTTCATGACCTCCAGAGGAGGAGGCAGGATGCCCTCAACCTTTGGATCAGGAATGTCAGGCAGGGGACACCCCATCGATGTGCAAGTATCAATTTCAGTGAGTAATTGTAAGAGTTAAAAGCTGAATATAGTCAGGACTGGTATTCATAATAATGTTCTCTTTTTTTCCACAGCTGCTGAGGATTATCAAATTGAGCATGCATATACCAACTGCAAAAGAAACTATGCATGCTTTAGTCTGTAGCACAAAATAATGGTACCATATTCTCAGATAACAGTGGGCATGCATTTCTAAACTGTAAAAGGAAAAGTATGGATGCAGTAGTCTGTAGGACAAAAGAACAGTACAGTATTTTAATGTAGTCATATGTTATGGGGTTCAAAACCAGCACTTCCAAAATATACAATACTGTTAGGTTTTCATCATTATTGGAATGCAACTTCATACCTCTATGCCAGTGGCACAAATGACCTTCTGTAATCTGTAATCAGTATAATTAGAACACAAATATGTGCAATATATGCACACAAGGATTGGTGGCTACAATCTGTATTATAGTGTGCCTCTGTTATAAACTGGGTAGTCGTAAAAGTAAAGAAGAAACTTGTTAGGAGTTTCTAGTATTAACAGTAAAAGTAATAGAATAGAGTCAAATAATTGTATCAATGCTATGTATGTCACCAACGAAGTTACTAATGTTCTCCCCTTTTTTCCTCTCACCCCAACCATTTTCTGTCTTTTTTGCATTTATTTTCTTTTTTTTGTGTTTACTTTTTTATTTTTGGTTTTTCCCACAGCACAGTGGGGTGGGACTGTCCCATAGGATCCACCTGCCCTCACTCCACTGGCTACAGCACTGCTGCCCACCACATCTGGTGCAGTACCTGGTAGCACTCCCTCTACTGCCCTGCACTACTCGACCCCTCAGGTAGTTCTGCCCCAGATGATAGGCCTGTGGCTCCCTCTGGGAGCAGTGGCAGAGGGGGTGAGTTTATCATCTATGATGAACTGTCAGGGATATTGATTATGATTGTACATCACACTGTTGGTGCATGCCTACGCTGAATGCAATTCCTACTCTCCATCCTAGTACAGCACACCCATAGGATGTGCAGATGACAGGTACAGCTGCCAGTGGTGCAGAAAGGTGACAGTGATGACAGTCCACTGGATAAGGACTAGATTCTCACTGTCAACCACCTTGATGTGCATGGGACCCAAATTTTACGTCCCTCTCCCATCCATGGTATTCACCCACCTCATGTGTCTATCACCGTCACTGATTTTTGTCTTGTCTGGTCTGTAAGCAATTGTATCCTCACCTGCCCAACTTGTCCCATCCAGACATTTCTACAGCCAGTCCTTCCCCAACATTCCTCACTCTCTCTCAAAAAAAGGCTACTTGCCCCACAAAAAAAAATCATCCCATACATAGCTCTCCAGTTCGCACAAGTGTGTTCATGACACACATGATTCTTTTAAATTCTGTATACAATTATCTGCACAACAGATTGTGTTGTGGTCACCCCCTCTCTCTGGGGCTTACAATCCAAATTCATCAAAATTTGTATGTTTTATTCTGGAAGAAATGGATAACTATGGTTCTTTCCTACATCTTTCCTGCACATTCCTGGTTTCTTTTCACTTTGTGCATTCCACTGCTTGCTCCCCATTTCACCACTTTCCTGTCTTCCCCATTTCTTTTCTTTCAAGAATTATTGTGCAATGGTGCATGGTGCACACCAATGTGCAGCAATGGTAAAAGGCAACAATATAAGTAGATCTATTTAAAGTATCATATACTCTTGTAAAATTATTACTTCCACCCGTATTTCAACCCAGTACCATCTGCCTCCAACAACAATGCATTAACACTTGCTGCCACAAAGTCAGTTAAACAGCAGATGTATTTAATACATTCAATAGTAAGTGACACAGTTTAGGAAAGATTTCGGTTTGTACTTCCCCATGCTTGCTCCCCATATCACTAATGTCATATTATCTTCTTTAAAATGAAGCAGCATTGCTCAATCCCATGTAATGTTTTATAAAGCATTATTGTGCATTACTCATTTAGTTTTGTGCAGCAGTATTGCAGGATGTTGCGCAATACCACATGATAAACAATGTTTCTACTAAAATACTTTAATGTATTACTTATAGCTAAACCATTTGCCTCAAAAACGAACTTGTCCCTGCCTTAAGTGCATTCATTTCTGCAGCCAGTGATTCAGTTAACTAGCAGGTGTATACTACCATAGTTAAGTCTGCCATTTACTATACAGTCTCTAAAATACATCTGCTAATCAACTGAGTCTGTAGCACCACCTGTTAATGTAGCAATACATGTATTTTTTTTTTTTGTTCAGATAGTACTTGGTTCGAATCCACATGTATGCTAACAGTGCCAAATAATTTTACTTGTAAATCCAAATTCTGAAGTGTGATAGTTGTTATGGAGTGTCTAAAATGTGGCTAGATGGTACTGGTTTCCAATCCATCTATATAATACTTAGAACTGGTTTTGTCAGAGCTGTGCATTATTGCACAATGTGCACCATCCCACAATAATTCTTTAAAGAAAAGAAATGGAGAAAGCAGGAAAGTAGTGAAGTGGGAAGTAAGCAGGGGAATGCACAAAGTGAAAATAAGGCTAGAATGTGTAGGAAGGATGTAGGAAAGAACCATAGCTATCCATTTCTTCCAGAAAAAAACATACAACTTTTACTGAATTTGGACTGTCACCTCCAGAGAGGGGGGTGACCACAACACAGTCTGCTGTATAGAGAAACGGACAGAATCATGTGTGTCATGAAGACGTGTGTGAAATGGAGAGCTATGTATGGGATGCTTTAATTGATGGACAGGTGCCATTTCTTTCTTTTTTTTTTTTTTTGAGAAAGAGAGGAATTTTGGGGAAGGGCTGTAGAAATGTCTGGGTGAGGTATGTTAGGTAGTTGAGAAAGCAATTGCAGACAGACAAGACAAAAGACAGGGATGGTGAGGGACACATGAGGTGGGTGAACACCATGGTTGGGTTGAGGGGGGATATAGCGAACCCATGGACATCAGGTTAGGTGACAGTGAGAATCAAGTCCTCACCAAGTAGACTGTCATCACTGTCACCTCACAGCACCAATGGCTTCACTGTCTAATGTCTGCATCTCCTTATGTTATTTATTACAAAGATGGAGAGCAGTGTCTACAGCTGGCATATGCATGCATCAACAGTGCAGTGTACAATCCTATGCACCAGCTTTTTCTTCCATTTATTTAATTGAATTGCACTTCTTAGCACTTATGATTGTGCAATTCAACTAATCTTCTACATTTTGTACTGTTGTAAAGCTTTATTACTGTTTCAATGCATTTTTGTACTGTTTTATACTGTTTTAACTGTATTTTCATTGCTAGAGTTCCATTACTGTAATTGCATTTTTATTGAATTACTTAACTGTAAACTGCCTTTTCATACTGAGAGTTGTATTTTCTGCTTGTGAGTGTTCTATCTGTGCTTTTCTGTACATTTTTTATGAGGTGTATGTGTTCTAGTCAGGTAGTATAGCCTGGATAGAGGCTACTGTTATTCAGGCCTGGTTGTTTTGCTTGTTGAGTTTCATATGTTTCTGACGGACATCTTCTCCTGGTAATGTCTTGTCTTCACTGTTAGTGAGAGTAACAGAGTTGCCTGACCTTCTCTAGCATGAGTGATGGGTTGAAAGAGCATGGGCTAGCAGAATTGGGTAGTCATTTTAGCTTCTAGAGTCTTCCATCTTTTCTGGTATTTAAACCATGTGTTTGCAGGGTGTTGCATTTGTTTGCTCATCGCGCACTGCCACTGCGCTGTTTTATCCCCTTGCAAGGCATCTCAGTTGCATTATTCCCCTTACCAGCACTCCTGTGGAACTGATGCCCTCCCTTACCAGCACTCCTGTGGAACTGATGTCCTCCCTTACCAGCACTCCTGTGGAACTGATGCCCTCCCTTACCAGCACTCCTGTGGAACTGATGCCCTCCCTTACCAGCACTCCTGTGGAACTGATGTCCTCCCTTACCAGCACTCCTGTGCAACTGATGCCCTCCCTTACCAGCACTCCTATGGAACTGATGCCCTCCCTTACCAGCACTCCTGTGGAACTGATACCCTCCCTTACCAGCACTCCTGTGGAACTGATACCCTCCCTTACCAGCACTCCTGTGGAACTGATGCCCTCCCTTACCAGCACTCCTGTGGAACTGATGCCCTCCCTTACCAGCACTCCTGTGGAACTGATACCCTCCCTTACCAGCACTCCTGTGGAACTGATGCCCTCCCTTACCAGCACTCCTGTGGAACTGATGTCCTCCCTTACCAGCACTCCTGTGGAACTGATGCCCTCCCTTACCAGCACTTCTGTGTAACTGATGCCCTCCCTTACCAGCACTCCTGTGGAACTGATGTCCTCCCTTACCAGCACTCCTGTGGAACTGATGTCCTCCCTTACCAGCACTCCTGTGGAACTGATGTCCTCCCTTACCAGCACTCCTGTGGAACTGATGCCCTCCCTTACCAGCACTCCTGTGGAACTGATGTCCTCCCTTACCAGCACTCCTGTGGAACTGATGTCCTCCCTTACCAGCACTCCTGTGGAACTGATGCCCTCCCTTACCAGCACTCCTGTGTAACTGATGCCCTTGCAACTACTGTGATTTTATCCAGCCCTACTCACACCTATAGGTACTCTATTTTGATAGTACCCACTCTACCATCCTTTACCTCTCTTCCAAAGATTCTGACAACTATGGATGAACAGTTTTTTGTGGTTTCTCCTGCTAGTTTATTTGATATGGGTATCCTGAGACTATGTAGCAACTGCCTCATGTACACAGACAATCCTCTTTTTCTACCACCTAGGAACACAATATGTGAGAGATGCAATTACATTAAGAACCTAAAATCCTTGCTGTCTCAATCACAAGCTAGTACATCTGGCACTGAGAAGGTTGTCTGCACAAACACCACAAACACCACACCTCTAACACCACCCGCACCTGTACAGTACATTCCTACATATGTGGAGATTCTCAACAAAAACATACCTAAACAAAAGAGACCTCCAAGGCAAATGCACACACATACATCACAACCCACCGCACCAAGCACCACACATAGTACACATGCCTGTGTCTCACAGCCTCTAAGGCCCAGACACAAACCCAACATACTAGTCATAGGAGACTCTTTTGTTTAGACACACAGATGTGCCTCTCACCAGGCTGGACATGGGGAAAGTCACGGTAAGTTGCTTATCAGGTGCTAAAATCTGCCGTATCACTCATGCACTCAAGTCTGTCAACAACAAGTACTGTTATTACTCTGTCATAGTCCATGTCAGTGTGAATGAGCTGAGACATACCTCCCTGGACTATATGAAGAGAGACATTATTGAACTTGCTGAATATGTGTCCCAAGCAGGTATGTCTCTAGCCTTAAGCAACATCCTAACCTCACCCAAAATGATGCCTCAGTACAAACAGAAAATGATTGACTTTAACAATTGGCTTAGTTTCTGGTGTAATTCCAAGGGGATCCAGCACCTGACAGCCTGGGAAGACACGATTGACAGACTACAATGCTTTGCTAGCGATGGCCTTCATCTGTCTCCCCTGGGCTTTAGGCTTCTGGCAAAGGATCTTGCCTCCCCATAGTGCCTTTTGTAGGCAAAGTCATGAGGACAAAGTTACCAATGTGAAAAATTCTTCTAAACAAAATTTAAAGGTCATACTGCTAAATGCTAGGAGTCTTAACATGAAACTGCACTCATTGCAAGCATTCCTCACCTTGGAAGATGCTGACATTTGTGCAGTCACTGAAACCTGGTTCAAAGTTGCAGACAGCACCCCAGCCTTATTAGGTTACTTGTTCTACCATACTTTCAGACCCCAAACAGTGGGATATAAAGCCAAAGGAGGTGGAGTTTCAGTATTCAAGCTCAAACACAAATGCCCAGAGATTCCTCAACTTTGTCAATGCCAGTGCATTGGATCAGCTGGTTGACACCCCCACAAGAGGTGAAAATATCCTGGACCTGGTACTAACCAACATGAGTAGCCATTTTAGCACCCCTACAGTGTCATCCTCCCTGGTAAGATCCAACTATAAAGCAATCACTTTCAAAGTCACCATCTCCCCTGACCCCCCCCCCCCTTGCCAGGGATGAACAAAAAAAAACATTTTCAAAGCTGACTACAACCTCCTGAGAGCAGGTATAAGCAGCTTCACAACCACCATCCCTTCAGCTGAATCAAGCAGGTACTAATATCCAAGCCTACACCAAAAAACTATATGAGCACCTATATAGCTGCATGGTCTCAGCAATACCTGACAGGACCAAATCATTTTCCTCAATGAAGAGTAAACCTGTCTGGTGAACAGCAGCAATAAACAGACTCTATAATAAAAGGAAAAAAAATTGCTGTCCAGGACCAAGAAGGAGCAGGTGTCATGTAGGAAACAATCTCTCCTTTGTTAGAACAAGCAAAGAAGGCCACTGGTGAAATTCTCTAAGGCTAACTTTGAATTCCAAATTGGCCACATCCACTAAGGATAATCACAAGGCTGTCTTCACATACATCCGCAATCTCAAACATAACTCTGAAATCTGCTCTGAATTGGTGGTCAAGAATACCACATACACAAATGCCATAGATATAGCCAACTTGTTGGCAGAGAAGTTCAGTAAGAATTTCACTCCTCTGTCCCGCCATCAGTAAACCAGGACATCCCCAGCACCTGACCCCTTCCCTTCATCACCAGGGAGCAGGTTATTAATGCCCTCTCAAAGGCAAAAGATACAGCCTCCATGGGACCTGACAACATCCCTGGTGTGTCCTACATGAACTCAGGCAAGAGCTATCAGCACCACTGGGCACCCTATTCGACCAAAGCCTGTCACCAGCTTCAGCCCAGCAGAATGGTGGAGAGCCATTGTCATTCCTCTGCTCAAAGGTGGAGTGTCCACCGACCCAGGCAATGAGATGCCCATCAGCCAAACTAGCCTGATCTGCAAGGCCATGGAATGCATTATCATGGACCTTATAAACAAGGACATTGGCAACCTCCAAATACTTGATCCCACACAGTTTGGTTTTGTCAAAGGGAGATCATGCCTGTTAAACTTGGTCACCTTCTTCAAAACAGCCACCAAAGCCATGGATGAGGGCAAGACAGTACACACCACCTACCTTGACCTAGCCAAAGACTTTGACACTATTCCTCACTCGGGCATAATAGATAAACTCTCCCAGCTAGGCATCAACCCATATGTTACCAGATGGGTAGCTAAGTGGCTCACTGATAGAACCCACTCAGTCAAAATAGGGGAAGCCACCTCTAGTAGTAGACCTGTAACAAGCAGTGTACCCCAAGGTTTGGTCTTGGAGCCTGTACTGTTTGGGATATACCTTTCTGAAGTGCAAACCAAAAACAGTGGTCTGTGGCTGACCAAGTTTGCAGATGACTGTAAGCTGGGCACTGTCATAAATACCCTTATTGATGTGAACATCCTCCAAGAGGGCATTAACCAAACTAATGACTGGTGCTAGAAGCATGGCCTCAAACTGAATGCCAAGAATTGCATCATTATCCCCTTTTGGGAAAATAGTGTCCCCACTAATTATCACATTAATAACAACATACTAAGCAGACAATCAATTGTGAGGGATTTGGGCACCCAGGTTGATAGCAACCTGACTTTTGACCACTATGTTGCCTCCATTGTATGAAAGGCTTTCTACATGGCTCACCTCATAAGTAAGGGTATTTGATCCAGGAACAAGAAGGTCATAACATCCCTGTACTCCTCCCTTATCAGACCCATTATTGAGTACAATTCCCCCTTCGGCATGTACCTTGCCAAGCACATGCAGCAGCTGGAGAGACCACAGCAGTTCCTGACCAGGAAAATCCAGGGTCTCAAACACCTGTCCTATACAGGTAGGCTAAAAACCCTGTCCCTCTACTCAGCCTCATACAGACTGCTCAGAAGTGACCTGTGTCTGGCACATAAGGCCATCTCAGACTCAGCCTCGATGGAGTTGCTGCATATCCGTAAGTCAAACTCCACTCACACAACCCACATGCAAGGTCTCAACCTGGTCTGTGACATCAATAGAACTTTAAGGTGAGATAGATTTGTGTCCCAATGACTCCCCCATTTGTGGAATAGATTTCCTCTCCATGTCAAGCAGAGTACCTCACTAACCCTCTTTAAGAGGAACCTGGATGACTGGATGGAAAACAGAAAATATACCCCTGTGATCCCACTTGTGTCCCTGCTGGACAGGGAAAACAGGTGCTGACTTTGTGGGAACATGGGTGAAATTCTTGGCTAGGCTTATAAGGACCTTTGGGCCAATAGCCTAGTATTATCCTATGAACCTATGAATCCCTGTCAGTTAGTCACAGGTGATAAACTCTCCCCTTCCACCACCGCTCCTGTAGGGGGCCACAGGCCTATCCTCTGGGGAAGAACTACCTGAGGGGCTGGGTAGTGCAGAGGAGGTAGAGGGGGTGTTACCAGGTTCTGCACCAGATGTACTGGGCAGCAGTTCTGTAGCCAGTGGAGTGGGGGCAGATGGATCCCATGGGACAGTCCTACACTGCTGTGCTGTGGTAAAAACAAAAAATAAAAAAATGTAAACACAAAAAAAAAGAAAATAATAAACCTCCTCCAAAGAAAAAGAGAGAAAATGGTTGGGATGAGAGAAAAAAGGGAGAACATTAGTAACTTCATATGTGCCACACAAAGCATTGATACAATTATTGGTGACACACAAAGCATTGATGCAATTATTTGACTCTATTCTATTACCTTTACTTTTAACACTACAAATGCCTAACAAATACCTCTGTTTACTGCTAAGACTCCCCATCTTCTAACAGAGGCACAGTATACTACAGATTGCAGTAAGCAATCCTTGGTGTGTGCTTAGATTGCACATATACGTGGTCCAAATATACTGATCACTGTTTACAGCAAGCCAGTGGTGACACTGCTTTACAGCTCTGATGTTACATTGCAGTATTGATGAAACCTTAACATATTTAATATGTTATTTACATTTAATATATTTGGGAAGTGTGGATTTTGAGGGTACAACCTATGGCTACTTTGTAGAACTGTTGTTTTGTCCTCCAGAGTAATGTTTGCATACTTCCCTATTACAGTTAAGAAATGAGTGTTCAGTTTGATACAACTGTATAAGTAACAAATAATTGCATTGCAAGTTTTAATGCTAAAATAACCTACTGTTGAGATGCATACAGTGCCTGATCTGTAGCATCTGCGGAAAAAAACAGAACAGAATACCATTAAGCATACCAATCCTGACCGTATCCAGCTTTTAACTCTGACAAAGTGTTCTCTGTAAGTGATACTTACACATCTGTAGGGTGCCCCCAAGTCCTACATTCCTCCATCCAATGGTCAAGGGTATCCTTCTTCCTTATCCCAAGGTTTCTGTAGTGATTCCTACATTGTTCACCAGTGCAGGGGATACTGGTAGCACTGCTCAGAGCACAGGCCAGACTATTCCATGCCTCTGCCTTATAATCTGAACCATGACAGTCTCTCTGCAACAACCTGGGTCCATGTTCATTGACTAGGAGTCCAACAATCACTTTGGACTCTTGGACTTCCCATCTTTGAGCACAGAATCTCAAGAACTCTTCAGGAATGCCAGCCATGCCTATCACAGATCAAGGCCAATGTAGAATAATGTTTTTCTGCCAGGTGTAGGTATCCCACTTATTGGGGTGCACTTTATGGATTTGCATCATTTGAAAAATGTTGTGCAGTGCTTTCCATCGCACAAACACATTGCATGAGAGTGCGCGTTGCTGGCAAATGTGTTTGTGCAATGGTCAATACTATTAATTGAATACATCCGGTGTGTGTGTGTGTGTGTGTGTGTGTGTGTGTGTGTGTGTGTGTGTGTGTGTGGCAGTCTAGATCTTGTCTACTAAGTTGTTGACCCATTCGTCTGGTTTGTGCACTGCCGCTCTACATGCAAATGAGATGCACATAGTCATTTGTGCTAAGCCTAAGCAGTACATTGTGCAAACAGTGCCCCCTCAAAAAAACAATAAAAAAAATTGAGAATAAGTTGAAATGCAGAAAAATCAATTTATGACATACACAGTAGAAACTGTTAGCACACATAAGATGTGATTGCATAGGTCTGGATCCCGACTCTCACTGCAATGCACTGTCACAAAACAGGAGGGGGACATATTCCACTTTTCAGCAATCCCCTAACGAACTCTCGCCACCTACATCTTCCATACCTGCTTTTTATTTACATTCCTGTGTCTTTCATTTCACCTATCATACCTTAATCTGCATATTCTCTCATTCTTTTATTTTCTCTCTTCTGATCTGACTTGCAAAGTCACCGTTATACACTATGTAAACATATTTACTGATACATACAACTTTTGATTTTCCTGTAGAGGCATTGAATATAATTTCTTTTTGTTAGTGTATTTTTCATTGTATTCTACATATCTTATACATGTGATATACTTTGTAACAATTTTGAATGTGTACGAAGAACTCAAACTACCAGGTAAAGCACTCTCCTTAAAAAACACAATTAGACATAAAAAAGTGTAGAGTGCACCATGAGCTGTAGAAATCTCCAAAAATTCCTTGGTAGAATGAAGAAGCACGAACTTATAAAATAAATCCACTTTATTAAAAGTGAAAACTGCAGAAACTGGTGTGAGCGCTTTCGCGTTGACTCGCAACGCTTCATCAGACATAAAAAAGTACTGCAGAATCAATCTTTAAATATGTAACAATCACATGACATCACATTAACTTAAAAGGGCAATAAAAATAAATGTTTATACATAAATTTCGTATCATTAAATACTATAAAAAACAAAAACAATAAGACAACATAGTAACAATGATTTAACAGAGTTATAAGAATCAAATGAACTGCTTATATGAAAATTCCATATTAATGTTTAAGTGACCTGGCTGCTAAGAAAGGCTTGATGCTAAGCCTATCATTAAGCCCAAATCTATGTGCTTGGAGTTTCAAGATCCATTTATTTTCTCTTTCCTCTACCTTATTCTGTAAATTACCTAGCCTTGCATCTGTGTGAACTAATTCTAGAACTAAGAACTTGAAAATATGTGTACTTCCAAGCTCAGTTGTGTGTTCGCCAGAGCATTGAGTGTATTGTTTTTGTTAATGGCATAAGTATGTTCCTTATGCTCACTTGATCTTGTGGTCATACCTACATAAAATTTGTGACAGAATTGACACTCAGCCAAATAGACTAGATTAGTGGATTTACAAGTGGCATAGTGATTGAAAGTATAGGTTCTCTGTGTAATGGGATGTGTATATGTGTGAGTGTGAAGACAAATGATGTGTCTGCATTGATTGCAGGATTGGCAAGCAAAAGTTCCCTTCTTATGAGTATTGCTTGACTTAGAGTTATGAGATCTATCATAACACAAAAGTTATTTGGCCTAGGGGAAGGCATGCCTTCTTTTCCCTTGCCCTACAAACCTCAGGAGAGGAGGACTTGGTCGCCACAAACGAGGGCAAACAAAAGGAAAAATACAGACGACCTCACGCCATCCGTGAAGAAGGTATGGCGAACGAGAACTTGAATGACTTTACATGTCTTGATAATGAAGTCGATCCTGAGCATTTAGTGTTTAATATTTCTAACTATTGTTTAGATGCTGTTGAAACCGCAGTTTTGAACAAGGGTCTTGCATTTATTCCGTCAAGCTGTAATGATGTGACAGATATTGTTGTTGATGTGAAGTTATTTACCAGAAACTTAGCATTGAAGTTGTTATATGGGGAAAATGATGACTATCCTGTTAATAGCGTTATACCTTTTAGGAAACCATCATTATTCATACCTCCACAGCATCCTTTACTTGAAGCGTTTGAACAGGCAGTTGAGAGAGACCTGTTCGATTTATATAATGATTTGAGTGTCAAACCAGAGTTTTACAACCTAACATTTAATGAAAGGCAAGCCCTCAATAATTATAATAATAAGTACACATCAAGCCTTTCTTAGCAGCCAGGTCACTTAAACATTAATATGGAATTTTCATATAAGCAGTTCATTTGATTCTTATAACTCTGTTAAATCATTGTTACTATGTTGTCTTATTGTTTTTGTTTTTTATAGTATTTAATGATACGAAATTTATGTATAAACATTTATTTTTATTGCCCTTTTAAGTTAATGTGATGTCATGTGATTGTTACATATTTAAAGATTGATTCTGCAGTACTTTTTTATGTCTGATGAAGCGTTGCGAGTCAACGCGAAAGCGCTCACACCAGTTTCTGCAGTTTTCACTTTTAATAAAGTGGATTTATTTTATAAGTTCGTGCTTCTTCATTCTACCAAGGAATTTTTGGAGATTTCTACAGCTCATGGTGCACTCTACACTTTTTTATGTCTAATTGTGTTTTTTAAGGAGAGTGCTTTACCTGGTAGTTTGAGTTCTTCGTACACATTCAAAATTGTTACAAAGTATATCACATGTATAAGATATGTAGAATACAATGAAAAATACACTAACAAAAAGAAATTATATTCAATGCCTCTACAGGAAAATCAAAAGTTGTATGTATCAGTAAATATGTTTACATAGTGTATAACGGTGACTTTGCAAGTCAGATCAGAAGAGAGAAAATAAAAGAATGAGAGAATATGCAGATTAAGGTATGATAGGTGAAACCATCATTATTCATACCTCCACAGCATCCTTTACTTGAAGCGTTTGAACAGGCAGTTGAGAGAGACCTGTTCGATTTATATAATGATTTGAGTGTCAAACCAGAGTTTTACAACCTAACATTTAATGAAAGGCAAGCCCTCAATAATTTACGACAGAATAGTAACATTACGATCAGACAAGCGGACAAAGGGGGAGCTGTCGTCATAATGGATAGCTCCAAATATGATGACAAAATGCACCTTATGCTCACAGATAGTGAAACATATTTACCCATACCCGGCTATAGATTGAATACCTTGATTAGGGATGTGCAAGCCATGCTTTATGACTTCTTGTTATCTGGTGTCATTGACAATGAGCTATATTCATATTTTTTGGTAGAAAAGCCCCTAATACCATCTTTCAGGGGGCTCCCAAAAATACACAAGAATCCTTCTGATCCGCCCCTACGTCCAATTGTATCCAGTCGGGGTTGGTTAACCGAACCCCTGTTGATTTACCTCGACAAGATGTTCAGACCGATTGTTTCCAAGATCAGTTACATCTTAAAGGACACCAACGATTTTATACATAATTTGGCAAACTTTAATGATACTTTTTCATTTACAATCTATTATTGGTAACTTTAGATGTTAAATCGTTGTTTACCTCCATACCGAATGATCAAGGTATGGAGTATGTCAGAGCACTTTTGTTACGTAACCAACTAGCTCCACATATTACCAACAGATATATGTCTCTTTTAGAGATCGTCCTAGAGAACAATGTACTTTGTTACCGCAATGAATATTTTTTACAAACAAAGGGTGTAGCAATGGGCACCCCTTGTGCCAATGCCTACGCCAACTTGGTGTTGGCACAGTGGGAGCACAACTTTGTATTCACTGATGACCCTAGAGTTTCTAACCATTTGAGGTTTTACAATAGGTTTGTGGATGATGTGTTCCTCCTATGGGATGGGACACCTTCCCAACTTCTGATGTTTGTTGAATACTTAAATAAGTCAACTGATTTTCTTGGCTTTGATTGCCATCATTCCCCAGTTAACATAGACTTTCTTGACATCAAGGTCATTATGGGGTCACATGGCTTTGAAACTGAGCTTTTTAGAAAAAGCTGCTGGAGAAATAATCTTTTACATCGAGGGAGCATGCATCCTCGACATATCTACAAAAACATAGTTAGGAATCAAACCACTAGGGTTTCTAGGTTAACATCAACAGAAACATCTTATCAAAAACACAAAACTAGTTTAGCAAGTAATTTTATTTCCAGAGGATACAACAAGAAGCTAGTCAATCAGGTTATCCTTGAAGGTAATTCCAGAAGATCCAATGAGGGCGCTCCACTTATTACCAGACCTGTCATCCCCACTAGTCACCAGACCTCAGTTAAAACCTCTCAGAATAGAATTATTATACCTTTTACAAATAGGAATAACCATATCCAAAGAATTATCAATCAACATTGGCACCTTTTATTGATAGATGACAATATCAGATCTCTTGTTGACACTCGACCTAGGATAGCCTATAAGAACATGCTTTCTCTAAATCGACTTTTGTGTTATGATAGATCTCATAACTCTAAGTCAAGCAATACTCATAAGAAGGGAACTTTTGCTTGCCAATCCTGCAATCAATGCAGACACATCACTTGTCTTCACACTCACACATATACACATCCCATTACACAGAGAACCTATACTTTCAATCACTATGCCACTTGTAAATCCACTAATCTAGTCTATTTGGCTGAGTGTCAATTCTGTCACAAATTTTATGTAGGTATGACCACAAGATCGTTGCGTGAGCGCATAAGGGAACATACTTATGCCATTAACAAAAACAATACACTCAATGCTCTGGCGAAACACACAACTGAGCTTGGAAGTACACATATTTTCAAGTTCTTAGTTCTAGAATTAGTTCACACAGATGCAAGGCTAGGTAATTTACAGAATAAGGTAGAGGAAAGAGAAAATAAATGGATCTTGAAACTCCAAGCACATAGATTTGGGCTTAATGATAGGCTTAGCATCAAGCCTTTCTTAGCAGCCAGGTCACTTAAACATTAATATGGAATTTTCATATAAGCAGTTCATTTGATTCTTATAACTCTGTTAAATCATTGTTACTATGTTGTCTTATTGTTTTTGTTTTTTATAGTATTTAATGATATGAAATTTATGTATAAACATTTATTTTTATTGCCCTTTTAAGTTAATGTGATGTCATGTGATTGTTACATATTTAAAGATTGATTCTGCAGTACTTTTTTATGTCTGATGAAGCGTTGCGAGTCAACGCGAAAGCGCTCACACCAGTTTCTGCAGTTTTCACTTTTAATAAAGTGGATTTATTTTATAAGTTCGTGCTTCTTCATTCTACCAAGGAATTTTTGGAGATTTCTACAGCTCATGGTGCACTCTACACTTTTTTATGTCTAATTTTGAATGTGTGTCTAAATTACTTTATCACTTGTTTGTCATTGTTTGGAGCTTTTCTCCACAGGACTCCATTGAAAACGGGCTCCTTGGCCCAATGGACTATCCTGGTAAACAAACTGTAAAATAAAAAAAATAAAAATAAATAAATAAATAAAATACATGCCATAATTCCTCACACAACCATGCAACTGAATGTACACTGGTTTCAGGGAGGGACCTGTTATTTGTAAATGTATTCTATGTAATATATTTGGATGCAGTGCACTTAGTGATCACACATCCTGCTATGATCATTCCCTGCCAGTATACAGCTGGGTCATGCATCAGTTATCTGACTGGTACTGAGAGATGCACAGTGTGTAAGCCATTCTGTATAATTTACCTTAAAATGTGTGAGGATACTCACTGGGAATAATATGATATCCATTTGCCATCAAATTAATAGAAGGTTGTATGCCACAAATAAGCAAGCATAGACTGCTGTTTTGTGCGTGGGAAGCAAAAGTGGATTCCTGTCATGGAACATGCAAGGGTATAATGTTGTTTCAAGGGGGGTGGAACCAGACTGAGCTACTGTTATACAACAAACAAGGCGATGTTGCCCTTGTTACTCTCCTTGTGTGCATCCTGCCCATTGTTTCTTTTTGGGGGAGCACAGTTGAGGTGCTGCTATGGCACGTACAAGGATGTGTTGCCCTTGTTGCTCTCCTTGTTTGCATGCTGCCCATTGTTTCTTTTTGGGGGAGCACAGTTGAGGTGCTGCTATGGCACGTACACGGATGTGTTGCCCTTGTTGCTCTCCTTGTTTGCATCCTGCCCATTGCTTCTTTTTGTGGGAGCACAGTTGAGGTGCTGCTATGGCACGTACAAGGATGTGTTGCCCTTGTTGCTCTCCTTGTTTGCATCCTGCCCATTGTTTCTTTTTGGGGGAGCACAGTTGAGGTGCTGCTATGGCACGTACACGGATGTGTTGCCCTTGTTGCTCTCCTTGTTTGCATCCTGCCCATTGTTTCTTTTTGGGGGAGCACAGTTGAGGTGCTGCTATGGCACGTACACGGATGTGTTGCCCTTCTTACTCTCCTTGTTTGCATCCTGCCCATTGTTTCTTTTTGGGGGAGCACAGTTGAGGTGCTGCTATGGCACGTACACGGATGTGCTGCCCTTGTTGCTCTCCTTGTTTGCATCCTGCCCATTGTTTCTTTTTGGGGGAGCACAGTTGAGGTGCTGCTATGCCACGTACAAGGATGTGTTGCCCTTGTTGCTCTCCTTGTTTGCATCCTGCCCATTGTTTCTTTTTGGGGGAGCACAGTTGAGGTGCTGCTATGGCACGTACAAAGATGTGTTGCCCTTGTTGCTCTCCTTGTTTGCATCCTGCCCATTGTTTCTTTTTGGGGGAGCACAGTTGAGGTGCTGCTATGGCACGTACAAGGATGTGTAGCCCTTGTTGCTCTCCTTGTTTGCATCCTGCCCATTGTTTCTTTTTGGGGGAGCACAGTTGAGGTGCTGCTATGCCACGTACAAGGATGTGTTGCCCTTGTTGCTCTCCTTGTTTGCATCCTGCCCATTGTTTCTTTTTGGGGGAGCACAGTTGAGGTGCTGCTATGGCATACAAGGATGTGTTGCCCTTGTTGCTCTCCTTGTTTGCATCCTGCCCATTGTTTCTTTTTGGGGGAGCACAGTTGAGGTGCTGCTATGGCACGTACAAGGATGTGTTGCCCTTGTTACTCTCCTTGTTTGCATCCTGCCTGTTGTTTCTTTTTGGGGGAGCACAGTTGAGGTGCTGCTATGCCACGTACACGGATGTGTTGCCCTTGTTGCTCTCCTTGTTTGCATCCTGCCCATTGTTTCTTTTTGGGGGAGCACAGTTGAGGTGCTGCTATGGCACGTACAAGGATGTGTTGCCCTTGTTGCTCTCCTTGTTTGCATCCTGCCCATTGTTTCTTTTTGGGGGAGCACAGTTGAGGTGCTGCTATGGCACGTACAAGGATGTGTTGCCCTTGTTACTCTCCTTGTTTGCATCCTGCCTGTTGTTTCTTTTTGGGGGAGCACAGTTGAGGTGCTGCTATGGCACGTACAAGGATGTGTTGCCCTTGTTGCTCTCCTTGTTTGCATCCTGCCCATTGTTTCTTTTTGGGGGAGCACAGTTGAGGTGCTGCTATGGCACGTACAAGGATGTGTTGCCCTTGTTACTCTCCTTGTGTGCATCCTGCCCGTTGTTTCTTTTTGGGGGAGCACAGTTGAGGTGCTGCTATGGCACGTACAAGGATGTGTTGCCCTTGTTGCTCTCCTTGTTTGCATCCTGCCCATTGTTTCTTTTTGGGAGCACAGTTGAGGTGCTGCTATGGCGATACAAGGATGTGTTGCCCTTGTTGCTCTCCTTGTTTGCATCCTGCCCATTGTTTCTTTTGGGGAGCACAGTTGAGGTGCTGCTATGGCACGTACAAGGATGTGTTGCCCTTGTTACTCTCCTTGTTTGCATCCTGCCTGTTGTTTCTTTTGGGGAGCACAGTTGAGGTGCTGCTATAGCACGATACAAGGATTTGTTGCCCTTGTTGCTCACCTTGTTTGCATCCTGCCCATTGTTTCTTTTTGGGGGTGCACAGTTGAGGTGCTGCTATGGCACGTACAAGGATGTGTTGCCCTTGTTGCTCTCCTTGTTTGCATCCTGCCTATTGTTTCTTTTTGGGGGAGCACAGTTGAGGTGCTGCTATGGCACGTACAAGGATGTGTTGCCCTTGTTACTCTCCTTGTTTGCATCCTGCCTGTTGTTTCTTTTTGGGGGAGCACAGTTGAGGTGCTGCTATGGCACGTACAAGGATTTGTTGCCCTTGTTGCTCTCCTTGTTTGCATCCTGCCCATTGTTTCTTTTTGGGGGAGCACAGTTGAGGTGCTGCTATGGCACGTACAAGGATGTGTTGCCCTTGTTGCTCTCCTTGTTTGCATCCTGCCCATTGTTTCTTTTTGGGGGAGCACAGTTGAGGTGCTGCTATGGCACGTACAAGGATGTGTTGCCCTTGTTGCTCTCCTTGTTTGCATCCTGCCCATTGTTTCTTTTTGGGGGAGCACAGTTGAGGTGCTGCTATGCCACATACACGGATGTGTTGCCCTTGTTGCTCTCCTTGTTTGCATCCTGCCCATTGTTTCTTTTTGGGGGAGCACAGTTGAGGTGCTGCTATGGCACGATAAGGATGTGTTGCCCTTGTTGCTCTCCTTGTTTGCATCCTGCCCATTGTTTCTTTTTGGGGGAGCACAGTTGAGGTGCTGCTATGGCACGTACAAGGATGTGTTGCCCTTGTTGCTCTCCTTGTTTGCATCCTGCCTGTTGTTTCTTTTTGGGTGAGCACAGTTGAGGTGTTGCTATGGCACGTACAAGGATGTGTTGCCCTTGTTGCTCTCCTTGTTTGCATCCTGCCTGTTGTTTCTTTTTGGGGGAGCACAGTTGAGGTGTTGCTATGGCACGTACAAGGATGTGTTGCCCTTGTTGCTCTCCTTGTTTGCATCCTGCCCATTGTTTCTTTTTGGGGGAGCACAGTTGAGGTGCTGCTATGGCACGTACAAGGATGTGTTGCCCTTGTTGCTCTCCTTGTTTGCATCCTGCCTGTTGTTTCTTTTTGGGTGAGCACAGTTGAGGTGTTGCTATGGCACGTACAAGGATTTGTTGCCCTTGTTGCTCTCCTTGTTTGCATCCTGCCCATTGTTTCTTTTTGGGGGAGCACAGTTGAGGTGCTGCTATGGCACGTACAAGGATGTACTGCCCTTGTTGCTCTCCTTGTTTGCATCCTGCCTGTTGTTTCGTTTTGGGTGAGCACAGTTGAGGTGCTGCTATGGCACGTACAAGGATGTGTTGCCCTTGTTGCTCTCCTTGTTTGCATCCTGCCTGTTGTTTCTTTTTGGGTGAGCACAGTTGATGTGTTGCTATGGCACGTACACGGATGTGTTGCCCTTGTTGCTCTCCTTGTTTGCATCCTGCCTGTTGTTTCTTTTTGGGGGAGCACAGTTGAGGTGTTGCTATGGCACGTACAAGGATGTGTTGCCCTTGTTGCTCTCCTTGTTTGCATCCTGCCCATTGTTTCTTTTTGGGGGAGCACAGTTGAGGTGCTGCTATGGCACGTACAAGGATGTGTTGCCCTTGTTGCTCTCCTTGTTTGCATCCTGCCTGTTGTTTCTTTTTGGGTGAGCACAGTTGAGGTGCTGCTATGGCACGTACACGGATGTGTTGCCCTTGTTGCTCTCCTTGTTTGCATCCTGCCTGTTGTTTTTTTTTGGGTGAGCACAGTTGAGGTGTTGCTATGGCACGTACAAGGATGTGTTGTTCTTGTTACTCTGCTTGTTTTGCATCCTGCCCATTTGATCTTGTAAGGGTGTTAAAACCAGAAACTGCTATGTGTCGTGTTACTTTCAAACTTCTCTGTTATGATTTGCCATTTCAAAGGTATGTTGCTAAACTAAGGGCATGCAGTGATCATCACTACTTTGGGGAGGTATCAATCTGTTAATCTTTGAGGTCTGAGGCCTACTCCTTGCTAAGGGACCCATACAAGTCAAATAAGTATTAACTGTCACATGTCACATTCATTTCTGTAAAAATCTCCCACCTTGTAGTTGCTCACCATACCAAGTGATGAATTACAAGGACATGTCATAATAATATTATTATACAATACAGTACGTGTTTAGGACCTACATTGTAAATGCAACAGTTGACACAGTGTTAGTTCATGGCTGACTGTGATGCAAGCAGTACACAGCCAATACATGGTGAGGTAAAGGCTGTGGCTCGGAGTTGAGGTTGGCAGATGTCATAGGGTTGCTGTATTGTGTCTCTGTCCACCCTGTAGCACTCTGCAATGTCCATGACATTTATTTTTATTTATTTTATTTTAGTTTATATTTGTTAACCATGACAGTCTTATTGGGACAGTGCCCATTTTCAGCGTAGGTCTGGGGGGAAAAGCTCCAGCCTAAGCTTACATATAAAGTCAAGTAATACAAATTATAGACAAAAAATGAGTGTTAACACATTTACAGGATAAAATTTTAAAAACAAAAATATACACATAATATCAAATAGAACAAAAATGTAAACTCTTGAATGTAGACAAATATATGGTTGAATTTATATATGTGGAGGAACATAATATTAGTTAGGATGTTAAGTAGGGAGAATCACTTAGGCAAAGTAGTGCAGAGTTAGCAATAATGGTGAGAGCTGCAGCTAGGAATGTACTACATATCGAGAAGTAGTGTCGTTAGAAGGGATGTGTTAACCAAGTTAGTACGTACAGCCAAATTGTATAATTAATGCTAAGTTAATAATTAACCTGGAGTGTTACATGTGCAAAGCCAGGATTCAAATAAGTGTCTTGAGAGGTATTTTGAAATGATTAAGATTGCTTATGGATCTAATACTATGTGGAAAGGTATTCCAATTTTTGGAAACAAAGTTACAGAGTAAAGAGAGTTGCTTGAGTATTGGATGGAGTAAGTCTTTATTACATGATCGAAGATTATGAATGTTAGAATAGGGTAGTAGAAGATTTTTTATGGAAGGTACATTGTCAGGATTGTGCATTATTTTGCGAGCCATTGGTTATAGTTCATAACATGAGATAGTTCCAACCAAGAAAGATTTTTGAGGCTTTGACAGTGGTGGGATAAATGTGTGGAATCTGTTGCAAATTTGGCAGTCTTATTATAGCATGTTTCTAATTTACTTAGTTCTGACTTTTTGAGATTGGTAAGTATGGGGTTACATATAAGAGTGAGGAGAGAAGGTGTGTTCTAGCTGTGGTTATTCTTGCAGCGTCTGTTTAGAATGTTTTGTTTCAATACATTGTTACCAATTTCTTGTGAACCTTTTTGATTGTGTAAGAAATGTGTGTGTCAAATTTTAGTCTGTTGTCGATTATGACGCCTAATAGTTTTGTTTGGGAATCTGAAAAAATGCTAGTATTATTACTGGCAGTGATATAAAAGTTATCTGGAAGGTTAGCAGGTTCAGATGGATGAAATATCATAAGTTTAGTTTTATTAGGGTTGAGAATGAGTTGTGAGTTTGCTAGCCATGTTTCAATATCAGAGAAGGCTTTTTGTGTGACTGTAAGAAGTTGAGTTATTGTGGAATGCTGCACATATGAGGGATGAATCATCTGCGTATTGTATGATAGATGCTTGACAGGAGGTAGTATTAAGATCATTTATAAATATGCTGAAGCAGAGGGGCCCTAGGATTGAACCCTGAGGGACTCCAAGTTTAACAGGAAGAAGTGGGGATAGATCTTGCTTCCATTTCACAGCTTGCTGGAGGCAAGATAGATAACTTTGAAACCAATTAACAGCATCAGGGTTGATATTAAAATTATTCAGAGTGGACAGTAACTTAGGATGGGAAACTGTATTGAATGCTTTAGACATGTCCAAAAAGACTGAAGACACTATTTTGCCATCATATCTGCATGTATTTACTGAAACTTAGTAGAGCTGTAGTAGTGCTATGATATGGTCGGAATCCATGCTGTGATGATGAGAGGAGATTGTTTAGAAGGTGTTTAAGAAGTTGAAAGTGGATACATCTTTCCAGAATTTTAGAAAGTGGTAAAAGTATAGCAATGGTCAGTAGTTTGTTAGTTCTGTTGAATTGCCTCCTTTGTGTAATGGTGTAATATGTGCAATTTTCCAAATAGCTGGGACATACTTTCCTGTTATAGACATGTATGTTGTGATAAGTTAAATGTGGCCTGAAAACTCTTCTCCATCTCGGCCTAGGCCTATTGACAGCAGCAGCAGTGCATAACATTCTGTCTGTGTAGACGTTTGCTGTCTGTACGCCATTACTTTTGAAATCCACCGGAAAAACCAGCATGGAGTCTGTGTGGTTGCGTTATAACTTATTGAATAGCTCCACCAGATTGGTTGATTGGCATGCAATTCAGCTGGATATGCTGTAATTAGCATCTCTGAAATACAGCCTAGACAGATGCAATCCATTAATAATCTACTCCATTATAAAAAGACAAATGTGTAGCCAGCCAAACTGATGGTGAGGATACCTGCTACATGTTCAGAAAAGCTAAATATTTCCCAAGCTGTCTTTACGAGGAGTAT
Organism: Protopterus annectens; assembly: GCF_019279795.1. Lineage (NCBI taxonomy): Eukaryota > Metazoa > Chordata > Ceratodontiformes > Protopteridae > Protopterus > Protopterus annectens. The sequence goes on along the minus strand of NC_056737.1, from coordinate 1,171,432,056 downwards.
TGAACTCCAACAGATATGCTGTCATTTTTTCCAACATAATGATATGTTAGAATATATTAATGAATATTAATGAATAATGTGAAAACCCAGCCACTGGGAATGCACAAGCCAGTGCATTTCTTCGTGCCAGTCCCAAGCCCGGATAAATGGAGAGGGTTACATCAGGAAGGGCATCCGGTGTAAAGCTTTTGCCAAATAACATATGTGGACAACAATACAGATTTCCATACTGGATCAGTCAAGGCCCAGGTTAACAATGACCGTCACCAATACTGTTAGCCAACAGGGTGCTGGTGGAAATTGGGCTACTGTTGGGTGAAGGAGAAGAGAGGGAAGATATGTGTGAAGGTAGGAAAAGAGGAGGAAGGTTAGGAGTGTAGCAGTGAGGGTAGGAACTTTGAATGTTGCCAGTATGACTGGTATAGGGAGAGAGCTAGCTGATATGATGGAGAGAAGGAAGGTTGATATACTGTACGTGCAAGAGACCAGATGGAAGGGAAGTAAGGCCAGGTGTATAGGAGGTGGGTTCAAATTGTTCTATCATGGTCTGGATGGGAGGAGAAATGGGGTAGGGGTTATCCTGAAGGAACAGTATGCCAAGAGTGTTTTGGAGGTGAAAAGAGTGTCAGATAGAGTGATGTTTATGAAGCTGGAAATTGATGGTGTAATGATGAATGTTGTTAGGGCATATGCTCCACAAGTTGGGTATGCTATGCATGAGAAAGAAAAATTTTGGAGTGAGATGGATGAAGTGGTGGTGAGTGTACCCACGGGTGAGAGACTGGTGATTGGAGTGGATTTTAATGGGCATGCTGGTGAAGGGAACAGAGGGGATGAGGAAGTGATGGGTAGGTATGGTGTTAAGGAGAGCAATGCAGAAGGTCATATGGTAGTGGATTTTGCAAAAAGTATGGACATGGCTGTGGTGAATATGTATTTTAAGAAGACGGAGGAGCATAGAGTGACATACAAGAGTGGAGGAAGATGCACACAGGTGGATTATATCCTATGCAGGAGGACCAGTCTGAAGGAGATTGGAGACTGAAAAGTGATGACAGGGGAAAGTGTAGTTAGGCAGCTTAGAATGGTGGTCTGTAGGATGATGTTGGTGATCAAGAAGAGGAGGAGGAGGAGTGTGAGAGTAGTGCCAAGGATCAAATGGCGGTATTTGAAAAAGGGTGATTGTGAGATGGAATTCAGGGAAGAGTTAAGACAGGCACTGGGGCAGTGAAGAGTTACCGAACAGCTGGATAACTACAGCAGAGCTGGTAAGGGAGACTGCTAGAAAGGTGCTTGGTGTGACATCTGGACAGAGGAAGGAGGATAAGGAGACCTGGTGGTGGAATGAGGAAGTACAGAGATGAAGAAAGTAGAGAGGAGTATAAGGAGTTGAGGTGCATGGCAAAGAGAAAGGTGGTGAAGGCTAAGAATAAGGCATATAGAGAGTTGTAGGAAAGGTAGGACACTAAGGAGGGAGAAAAGGACCTGTACCGAGTGGCTAGACAGAGGGACCAAGCTGGGAAAGATGTGCAGCAGGTAAGGGCAGTCCTCCCAACTATACCAAATTACTTGTTTTTTACTGTGTTTTGGGGTCCAAATAATGGGGTACCACGATTCCCGAGTGGCACCCCTTCATTTCCAAGCCTTTTTAAAATTTTTTTACTTTTCGTGCTTTTTGAGCTGATGTCATCATGTGCGCAATGACATCAGCTCAGTCAGCCTGTCGGAATTGAGTTCTAGGGCTCATGTGCGCATATTTCTGGCTGATTGTTTGAAACGCATCTGATCTTACAATTAGTTTCTTCTGGACTCTGGAGTTATCTGTGTATGGAGTTTAGCTGCAGAGCTTTTAAGGTACATTTCTTGTTATTAGCTGCAGAGCTTTTAAGGTACATTTCTTGTTATTAGCTGCAGAGCTGGCCTGGTAGTGCTTTTATTTCTGCTTATCCTGCTTGTGAAATGTGAACGTTAGCTGCACAGCTTTTAAGGTGAATGTTTATCTCTTTATTTGCTGCAGAGCTGGTACTGCTTTTCCTGCTGATGAACGTTAACTTTTAAAAGTGAACTTTTCCTTATTAGCTGATTTCTTGAACGTTAGCTGCAGAGCCAATACTGCTTTTCCTGCTTATGTACGCTAGCTTAAAGGTGAATATTTCTTGCTTATGAACGCTAGCTTAAAGGTGAATATTTCTTGCTTATGAATGCTAGCTTTTAAACTTATTAGCTGCTGCAGAGGTTATGTTTCGATTCCAGGTAGAGAGAGTGTGTGGAGCTGGTACTGCTTTCCTGCTTATGAATGCTAGCTTTTAAACTGCAGAGCTTTGGTTTCCTGCTTATGAAGGTGAACGTTTCTTGCTTATCAGAGCAAGCTTTTAAACTTATTAGCTGCTGCAGAGTTTGATTTTGAGTAGAGAGAGTGAACACTAGCTTTTATGCTTATGATTCGGGTAGAGAGAGTTAACTCTAGCTTTTAAACTGCAGAGTTTTGGTTTCCTGCTTGTGAAGGTTTCTTGATTATAAATGCTAGCTTGCTTGTAAAGGTGAATGTTTTTTGCTTATGAATGCTACCTGCAGAGGTTGATTCTGGGTAGAGAGAGAATGCTAGCTTTTAATTTGGTTACCTGCTTTTAAACAGTGTGTGACACTAGCTACAGAGGTTGATTTCGGGTAGAGAGAGACATTGAACACTTGCTAGCTTTTACTTCGGTTCCGTGATTTTAAACGGTGTGTGTGTGTGTGTGTGTGTGTGTGTGTGTGTGTGTGTGTGTGTGTGTGTGTGTGTGTGTGTGTGTGAGAAAATGCCTCCAAGTTAATACACCTGGTGGCTAGAGGTACTCAGACTCAAACCCTGTACCTTGGCTACAGGGTATAAAAGCCTTAAATCCTTAGCCACCACCACCTGTGAATTTATGCCTCATATTTTTGTTGTGTTCCTCATTGCATTTGTGTTTTTTTAGGATTTTTGTGGCAAATCACTAACGGATTGAATTCATTAAATAATGATAGGCATTTGAATTTCAGACTTCATATTCTTCAGAAAATAAATGGTAACACAATACCTTTTATTCTAGCAATTTTCTATGTTTATAAGATCAGTATGAAATGTGTCCCTATTTGGGGGCTTTGTCCAGGTTTTTTGTGCTAAGAGGTTGACAGCTATGGTGAGAAGTGAGAACTGAATTCACTAAATGATAGCCATTTAAGTTTCAGTCTTCCTTTCTTTCAGGAAACTTCTGATTTGGCATAGTGGTATGTTGCTCTGACTATAGTGCACAAGGTCCTGGGTTCAAGACTTGGCAGTAAAATGCATGGTGGTAACACAACATTTTATTCTAGCAACTTTCCAAAATTATACAAGCAATGTTTAAAATGTGTTCCTGGTTTTTGATCTTTTGTCCCCCCCAAAAAAAAACTGAATTTGAAAATCAGTGCAAGAAGCTGTGCAAGATGCCTATGGCTTACACTACTGTCATTCTCTCTCTCTCTCTCTCTCTCTATATATATATATATATTATATATATATTATATGTATGTATATATATATATTTTATATATATTATATGTATGTATATATATATTATATATATTATATGTATGTATATATATTATATATATATTATATATATTATATATATATAATATATATATATATATATATATATATATATATATATATATATATATATATATATATATATATATGTATAGGTTCATAGGTTGGTACTAGGCTATCTGCTTGAAGGCATTTATAAGCCTAGCCAGAATGTGTTGGCTTTCGCCGCCCCCTTAGATTACTTCACTGTGCCTCTGTCCAGCAGATCCACTGAAGTGATCCCCAAGGTAAACTTTCTATTTCCCATCCACTCGTCAAGGTTACTTTTAAAGAGTGTTAGCGAGGAGCTCTGCCTAATGTAGATTGCGATCTTGTTCCAAAGCATGGGAAGTCTGTGGGACAGGAATCTATCCCTCCAGCACGTCCTATTTATTGTTGTGGTGAGATTTAGATCCCTAGAGCGTGTGGCTCAAGGGGATAAGATTTTCTTTAGGTGGATCATTTTTTGTATACTATGTAACTGTGTTTATCTCTATGTGGAGCTTTTCTCCCCGGGCCTCTACTGAAAATGGAAATATATCCAGTTAGACTAGCCGGGTTAACAAATGTAAAATAAATAAAAAATAAATAAATAAATCATGTCCATCAATTCTGGGTTGGACATGGTCTAGTATGTCAGGCAGAGATCACATCTGAGTAGGCAGTATGCAACCGAGTACAACTGGAGTTTCTCCAGTCAAGCTACATAGGACATCTGTTTGAGGCCAGTGATCCTCTTGGTGAGGTACTTTTGTGGTCTTTCCAGCTGTTGCAGGTGTCTTGTAAGGTACATCCCAAATGGGGCGTTGTACTCTATGATGGGTCTGATGAGTGATGAGTAGACGGGCACAATGACCACTTTTGACCTGGATGCGAACCCTTTTGTGATTAGATGGACCACTTAGAAGGATTTTCTAACCACTTTGGCAATGTGATTATCAAAGGTGAGACTACTATCTACTTGGGTCTCCAGATCCCTTATTATGTCTTCCATATTTAGGAGAATACCACCTATGTGGTAATTTGTGGGTACTTTGTTTTTTCCGAAGGGGATGACTATGCACTTTTTGGCATTTAGCTTGAGGCCATGATTTTGACACCAGCTATCCATCTCAGTGAGACCCTTTTGGAGGATTTCTGTGACAGCCAGAGAGTCAATTATAGCCCCTAGTTTGCAGTTGTCTGAGAATTTGATCAGCCATAGTCCTCCTGTGTTTGCCTGTACCTCTGAGAAGTATATGCCAAACAAGAGGGGTCCTAGGACTGAACCCTGGGGAATGCCACTTGTAACCGGTTTAGAGTCAAACCTAGCTCCTGCAACTCTCACCATGTGGGTTCTGTCCATGAGCCAATTGGCAACCCATCTTGTGACATAGGGGTTTATGTTCAGGCTGGTAAGTTTGTCTATAATACCAGAATGGGGAATGGTGTTGAAGGCCTTTGCGAGGTCTTGGTAGGCTGTGTGCACCACCTTTCCCTCATCTATAGCCTTGGTAACTGCCTCAAAGAAGTCCACCAGGTTTAGGAGGCATGATCTGCCCTTAACAGAGTCAAACTGGATAGAGTCCAGTGTTTGGAGGTTCCCAATGTCTCTGTTAATGAGTTCCATGATGATGCACTCCATAGTCTTGCAGACCAAGCTAGTCAGGCTTATAGTGCGATAGTTCCCGGGGTCTGTTGTGGCTCCACCTTTGTGGAGTGGAATAACCATTGCTGTGTGCCACTCTACGGGTATGTAGCCTGTGGAGAGGCTGAGTTTAAACAGTGTGTTTAGGTGAGGGGTTAGTTCGTCTTTGAGCTTGTGTATGATGCAGCCTGAGACACTGTCTGGTCCCATTGATGCTGTGTTTTTGGCTTTGGAGAAGGCTGTTTTAATCTGAGTGTCTATGATTTCAGGGACTCTACATTCTTCTGCTATGGTTATGGGCCATTTTGGGGGTGAGAGAGGGGTGAAATTTGCGCTGAACCTGTCTGCCAGGATGTTGGCGATATCGGTTGGTTCAGTGTATTTTGTGCCATTGTGTACTAACTGTGAGCAGATCTAAGCATTGCCATTTAGATTCTTGACATATCTAAAGAATGCCTTGTGGTTATCTTTGGAGTCCTTGGCAATTTTTCTTTCAAAGCAAGCCTTGGATGATTTTATGAGGGATCGTAGTTTCTTGCTGATACTGATCAGGGATGTCTTCCCTTCTTGGGATTTTACTCTTCTCTGTACTAATTTCCTCCTTCTATTGTATAGCTTGTTTATGGCAGAAGTCCGCCAGACTGGTTTCCTTTTCTTGGAGGAGTGAGTCTTGGTTTTGCCTGAGATGGCACGATCCATGCATTCTTGTAGCTGCCCATAGAATGCATTAGTAAAGGATTTTGCAGCTTGGACAGTGTTATCCTTCAGCATGGGGTCTTTGAAACTTTCCACCTCAATCTTAAGTAACGTGAAGTTTGCTTTTGAAAAGTTTTTCATGGTGGTTTTCTTGTCCGGGGGTGGGGGCGGAATATGGATATCCAAAGTGATTTGTTTATGGTCAGATCTAACCAGCGAGGGGTTGACCTCTGGTGTGGAACACCAGCCGCCCATGTTGGTAATGACCAGGTCCAATATGCTGTCACCTCTGGTGGGAGTGTTGACCAGTTGAACCAGGGCATTTGAGTTTATAAATTCTAAGAAAAGTTGAACAAGGGAGTTAGTACTTGAGTAGTTCTCCCAGTTAATGTTTGGGTAATTGAAATTGCCCAATATTAGGGTGTTTGGTAGGACCTTAATGTTTCCCAGTGTTTCCAGAAACATGGAATGGGGATCCTGGGACATTGTGGGTGATCTGTAGAAAGCTACAATTTGAATTGCAATTTTGCCCATTGTTAGTTGCACGTGGATGATCTCTGAAGCACCGTGCTGTGCCACTAACCTGGAGGTGTGGGTATCCTTGATGAATATGGATACACCCCAGCCTTTTGTATTTTAGTTTGGGTTCTGTGGCCGAAATGTGTAGTATGAGTTTTAGCCTTGTAGTGCTGGGGTGCACTCTGGAGCCTTAAACCAGGTTTCTGTTACTGCACATATATCGATTTTCTCCATACTGAGGAGTGCCTCGAGTGCATGCATTTTGAGGTTTAGACTTCTGGCATTGAGTAGCATTAACCTCAGTTTTTTGTTACATGTGCTATTTACAGCGGTGGGTTTGTCTTTTGAGCCTTGCCTAAAAAAGGCACTATGGGGGTGGCAAGAGCCTTGGCCAGTATTTGAAAGCTTAAGGGTGACAGGTGCAAGCCGTCTCTAGACTTTTATGATGGAAATGGTCTAAGTTGGGTAGTTTTGTCAATACTGGTTCATGCATTTTGTTTTATTGCCTACTGGAAAAATGTTCAAACAATAAATTTAAAATGTGCTCTAACTTAAGTGTAACAAGTGTGCTGTATTATACACGGAATATAATTTAATAAAGTCAGGAAGGTGTATCAAAGAACGCATGTATGTTTCTTGTTTTGTGTGCAAGGGGCCTATGATTTGAAAACAGCCCAAGGTAATCTTTATCCACCACTGGCCAGATGCATTTTCTTTGGATGTGGTGTGGGTTTTAATATCGTTTCAACGAATTTGACTTTCAAGGTCAGAGAAGTTTTAATGCCAAGTCTATTTTCATTGTGAGACAGTATTGTTTTGTTTAGCAGATATCGATTAGTGTTTGTGCATTGTGCTATAAAATGTAAAAATATAATCCAAATAATTCTAGAAGTAAAGCAGTATGCATGCAAACATTAGTGTTTTTGGTAAATGGGATGAAATAGCCAGGTAATGGGACATCGGCTGCAGGGGACTCTGGTGTCATATTTTGGATGTCTGTTCTTTAGTTTGCATTTGAAAGTTGTTATCCCACAATTCCACTGGAGTGGGTGGGGTTGCATAATTATGTATGTAAATTTTACATTAATCAGCGTACAGATTTGTACCTATTTTTCATAGGCCTTGTCCAGATTTTTTATGTTTCCAGGTTGAGAGGTATGGGTAAGGGTGATAAAGGATAGTGGGGGAAACATACTCACAAGTGAGGAGAGTGTGTTGAGCAGATGGAAAGAGTACTTTGACGGGCTGATGAATGAAGAGAATGAGAGAGAGAGAAGGTTGTATGATATGGGGATAGTGAATCAGGAAGTGCAATTAATTAGCAAAGAGGAAGTAAAGACAGCTATGAAGAGGATGAAGAATGGAAAGGCTGTTGGTCCAGATGACATATGAGTGGAAGCATGGAGGAGCTTAGGAGAAATGGCAGTGGAGTTTTTAACCAGATTGTTTAATGAAATCTTGGAAAGTGAGAGGATGTCTGAGGAATGGAGAAAAAGTGTTCTGGTACTGATTTTTTAAGAATAAGGGTGATGTGCAGAACTGTAGTAATTATAGAGGGATAAAATTGATCAGTCACAGCATAAAGTTATGGGAAAGAGTAGTGACACCTACGTTAAGAAGGAAGGTGATAATTAGTGATCAGCAGTATGGTTTCATGTTGGGAAAGAGCACTACAAATGTGATGTTTGCTCTGAGAGTGTTGGAGAAATATAGAGATGGTCAGAAGGAGTTGCATTGTGTCTTTGTGGACTTAGAGAAAACATATGACAAGGTGCCTAGACAGGAGTTGTGGTATTCTATGAGGACGTAGGGAGTGGCAGAGAAAGTATGTAAGAGTGGAACAGGATACGTACAAGGGTAGTGTGACAGTGGTGAGGTCTGCAGTGGGAGTGACAGATGCATTTAAGGTGGAGGCGGGATTATGTCAAGGATCAGCTCTGAGCCCTTTCTTATTTGCAGTGATGATGGATAGATTGAAAGATGAGATCAGACAGGCGGCCTAATGGACTATGATGTTGCAGATGACATTGTGATATGTAGTGACAGTAGGGACCAGGTTGAGGAGACCCTGGAGAGGTGGAGATATGCTCTAGAAAGGAGAGGAATGCAGATCAGCAGGAATAAGACAAAATATATGATGTCCTTTTATTCCTATGTTGCAGTATTCTTGGTGTGGGATTTCCTGCCTTCAGGCAACCCATACATCGGCTCCTATGCAAAAGCTTCAGCTTGGCTGTTGCAGCTGTGTGGGACGTCACTCGTAGGGTCATAAACCAGGGACCCTATGTGTGATGTGTACATGCACAATCCTCAGAACTTTTCAGCCGCAGATGACTTTGCATCGTAAGATCGCTCTCTAGACGTCGGATCGACTATAGATAAGTAACCCATTCATTTTTTTTTGCATTTCTAATATTTTCCAATCTTTCCCATTGCTTAGGCTTGGCTGTTGTAGCTTTCAGTTGATGTCAGGTAAAAAAGGAAAGTGCCAATGCGGGAGCCATATTCCCCCATAAGGACACCCACGACAAATGTGTTTTCTGCTTAGGCCGGAAACACAACCATAATGCCTGCCCTATTTGTAAATCTTTTGTACCTAAGACCTTACATAGCTGTTTGGCAGCTCTTAACCTTTACTTAGAATACCAACGCCTCAAATGACCAATATAGGTGTTGAGAAGTGTTTGGCGCATCAGTCACCTCCTTCGACCTCCCTGGCGGAGGCCACTGTGCAGCCGATGTCCGGCACATCCACGGAGCTTAGTCAGACACCGACGCCTGTCAATGTTGAGGGGGAACCAGATTTGGGGGTTCCTTCGACTGGAATCCAGACCTTGGATACAGCTGCTGCCAAACCCAGATCTAGACTGACTCCAACCAAAAAGAAACAGAAAACTAAACATGTTTCATCTGCTTCTGAAGCCCCCCCCCAACTGGGAGGTCTTCACCTCCTCTCTTATGCAGGCCTTTATTTGCCTCACCCACCACTACATTGCCTCTGCTAAGCCCTAGGCCTACCTCTGCTGCTTCTATTCCTATGGCTCCCCTTCCTGAGGAAGAAGAAGAACATGAATCTACCTACTCTTCCTCAGATTAATCCGATTCTTATGCATCCCAGATTGCTTCTCCCAAGGAATATTACTTTCCTGATGAGGATTCTGTGGAAGGGGATTCTCCAGCTGAAGACATTACATTTGGTGAAACAATCACCAAAATGAAAGACTACTTAAAATGGGATACTTCCCAGATGACAGAAACCCAAAAAGGATACTTTGAACTGCTGAAAGTGGAGTCTCCCTCCCCTTCAGCTGTTCCCCCTGTTCTTCCTGCATACTTGGATGCATTTACTGCAGCCTCTAGAACTCCTGACTCACAGCCTCCTGCACCTAAGTGCCCAGACCACTTCTACAAGGTGCCAGAGGAATAAAAATTCCTCACAAAGCCACCTTTAGTAGACCCAGCAGTGATCGCCACTGCCCTTGATAAACAGTCTAGGTTACTACCTTCTGCCTCCCTATTGCCCATGGATAAAGATAGCAAATCCATGGATAAGATAGGGAAGAAGGTGTACACTTCCTCCACTTTGGCCTTCAGAGCCATTAATTATTAAACACACATGACCAAGTATGCCCTGGACTTAGTATCCCAAGCCACCCCTATGTTGGCTTCTATTCCTGACAGTCCCATTAAAATGGATATCTCCTCCAAAGTATCCTTAGCACTACAAGTGGCTAGACACTCTATAAGATACAGCTAAAATACTGCAAAAGCTTCTGCTCACGCTGCAGCATCAGCATCTGTCCTTAAGAGATATTCCTGGCTTAGACTACAAAATCTGCCAGAGGACTTCAAGTCCAAAATCTTGGATGCTCCCCTGGATCACAACTTCCTCTTTGGAAAGCAATCTGCAAACCTATTTAAGAATCTGCAAGAAAAAAAGCAAAGCGTTAAAGGATATTAAACATCTCCTGGTATCCCCTATACCCAAATTTTATAGGAACTACCCAGCTAAGACTACCTTTGTTAGGCATAACCCACATTCTGCTGCCTCCTTCTCCAGACCCAGAAGAGGAACTAGAAGACATTCCTCATCCAGGCCCACTAGCACACCTACTCAACCTAGACAACCCCTTCAGGACAGGGGAGGCCCCAATAATGTGTGACTGCCTTGCTCATCTGCCCCTCTCAGCTCGCCTTACCCACTGTTTCCTCTTCTGGCAGAAGATCACCACAGACCAATGGGTATTAACCATTATTCAAAAAGGATACTTTCTATCCTGTAAACAAATACCCCCCTGGAAAGGCATTCCATTTCCCCCAAAAAAACAATGCCATCTCCTTCCACAAATTCTGTCAGACCTTCAACAACAAGGAACAATAGAGCCTGTTCCCAGAGGGCAAGAAAGAAAGGGATTCTACTCCCGTCTGTTCCTGGTCCCTCAAAAGGACGGCCCCTGGAGACCCATTTTGGATCTCTCCTTCCTAAACCTTTACCTGCAGGTACCATCCTTCAAATTACTGTCACTTCCCACTCTCTTGCCCCTCATACCCTCAAATGCTTTTATGGTCACCTTGGACCTAAAAGATGCCTACCTACACATTCCTATCAGAGCCTCAGACAGACATTTCCTGTATTTCTCTGGCCCATTTTCACACTTCCAATTTATGGCCTTGCCTTTTGGCTTATCTACTGCCCCAAGAGTGTTTACAAAGTGCCTAGCCCCAGCCATTGCCTTCTGCAGGACCCAAGGAATCCAGATTTACCCATATCTGGACGACATCCTTATCCTGGCACAGTCAGAAGATTCTCTCCTAAGACATCTACACTTCACTATGTCCCTTCTGCAAAGCCTAGGATTCACCCCAAACCTCAAAAAGTTCTCCCTGAACCCAGACAAGGACAAAATATTCCTAGGTTGCAGAATCAATACAGACCAAATGAAAGCCTTTCTCCCACAGGACAAGGTTCTATCTCTACCTTCCCACTTCCAGGAAGTCTTGTTCTCCCAGACAGTCACTGCAAGGCAATTCCTTCGACTCCTGGGACTGATGGTAGCAACCATCCCCATGCTACCATTAACCAGAATGTGTTTGTGAAAACTGCAGTGGTACCTCAAAACTATCTGGTCACAACACCAGAGTCACTTGGAACAAGCTATCCCCCTTCTTCCCTAACAAGTGCAACTAAACTCGGGGCTTCCACTGCAGCCCCCTCAACCCACACAAATATTGCATACAGATGCCTCAGACTCAGGTTAGGGAGCCACCTTGCACTCTTACAGAGTCCAAGCCCAGTGGCAACCTCCAATGAAAACCAAACACATCAATGTAAAGGAGATGACAGCAGTTCTTTTAGCTCTACAGACCTTCATACCCCTACTGCTATCAGGTCCTCTCCTAATAGTGACGGACAATACCACTGTAATGTGGTACATCAACAAACAGGGAGGTACCAAGGCATACAAATTGTGCAGGCTAGCCCTACTAATTTGGGACCTAGCATCCCAGCACAACATAACCCTGCAAGCCAGCTACATCCCTTCATAGGACAACAAACAAGCAGACCTCCTGAGTAGAACCTTCTCTCCACAACATGAATGGACAAGATGGTCTTCCTAGACATAGTCCACCAGTGGGGCACTAAACAAGTAGACCTGTTTGCCTCCCCCAGAACAGGCAACTGCAGACTTTTTGCACAAAAATAAACTCCCCCAAGCCTGGAGAGTAGACACCTTCAGTTTCAACTGGGAGGGAATATTCCTGTACGCTTTTCCCCCCTTTCCTCTGATTCAAAAAGTCCTTCTGAAAATCAGGAAGGACAAACCAAAAATCTTGCTAGTCACTCCCTACTGGCCAAGGCAGCACTGGTTCCCCCTTCTATACAATTTAGCCAAGGGCGATCACTGCAAGTTACCCCACAAGGTGGACCTTCTGACACAAGATAAAGGAACTCTCCTACACCCACACTTGCAAATACTGTCCTTGACTTGTGGGTGAAAAATTACTAACCCCATTCAGACACCACTATTCAGAGGACGTGCTATCAGTCCTGAGGGAGGCCAGGAAACCCACTACTAGAAACTCATACCTTGCTAAATGGGAAATATTTACTCAGTGGTGTCTGGGACAGGAAAGGGTCCCTTATGAGGCTGACACCCCCCCCCCCAGTCCTCTCATATACATGTCAACTTATAAAGGGTGGAATTTCCTATTCATCAGTGAAAGTACACCTCTCCGCATTATCAGCCTGCTTTCCTCTAGACCCTCCTTTGTTAGCCAGGGTACATGTCAAACTCTTCCTTAAAGGCATCTTACACAACAAACCACCTAAGAAGCCTATCCCTTCTCCACGGGACCTGAACTTCATCCTGGAAAAACTCACCCAGGCTCCTTTTGATCCATCTAATACAGCCTCTCTACAGTTTTGTGCTTGGAAAACAGTATTGTTAGTGGCTATTTCCTCTGCCAGAAGGGTTTCTGAGCTACAAGCTTTAATTGCTTGCACCTTACACCATTTTTCGTAGGGACAGGGTCACTCTGAGAACTAACCCTTCCTTCATTCCCAAGGTAGTCAATGACTTATCTCTAAATCAATCCATTCACCTACCCAATTTTTTCCCCTCTCTCACTAACCAATGAGAGAGGATACTCCACACCCTAGATGTCCACAGAAAACTGACATTTTACCTGGACAAGACTAAAGACATTAGGAAATCTAAAAAACTCTTTATATCTTTCCACCCCAGGGCATTGGGCAAGGCAGTCGCCAAACAGACCACTGCATCCTGGATTAGAAAGGCAATTGTTTTCTGCTACTCACACCATGGAAAAAACCCTCCAGTTGGGGTTAAGGCACACTCCGCAAGAGCAGTGGCCACATCCAAGGCCTTCAAAAAAGGCATGGACACAGCTTCCATTATGGAAGCAGCTACATGGTCAACTATACACACTTTCACCAAACATTACAAACTGGACCAAATTTCTAAAGCACATGCAGGATTTTCCAGGGCAATCATACAAGGCTTTCTGGAATCATCTTCTGCATCTGCCACCCTTTCATCAAACTAAGCTGTGGTACTCTCCCACACCAAGAATACTGCAATATAGGAATAGAAGGACATAGAATAGTTGTGTAAAATTATACCATAACCATAGATGTCCTTCTCTTCTATGTTGCAGTATTCTTTCACACCCACCATTCCCTCTCACAGACTCTACTGCTCCCTGATGCCTATCGCAATTACAGAAGAGACCCAGGGCATTATACATGTCAACTTTGGCAGCCTATCCTGTTAGGCCATCTACTTTACCTGCTTAGCTTCACATTCTGAGGATTGTGCGTGCAGACATCACACATAGGGTCCCTGGTTTATGGCCCTACGTGTGATGTCCCACACAGCTGCAACAGCCAAGCTGAAGCTTTTGTATAGGAGCTGACATATGGGTCACCTGAAGGCAGGAAATCCCACACCAAGAATACTGCAACATGGAAGAGAAGAACATTTATGGTTATGGTAAGATTTTACACAACTATTCTTTTGTGAATGAGAGGGAGGATAGAGGAATTGTGAGGATGCAGGGAGTAGAGTTGGTGAAGGTGTATGAGTTTAAATACTTGGGATCAACAGTTCAGAGTAATGGTGGGAGTAGAAGAGAGGTGAAGAAGAGAGTACAGGCAGGGTGGAATGGGTGGAGAAGAGTGTCAGGAGTGATTTGTGACAGACAGGTGCCAGTAAGAGTGAAAGGAAAAGTCTACAAGAGGGTAGTAAGACCAGCTATGTTATATGGGTTGGAGATGGTGGCATTGACAAAAAGGCAGGAGTCAGAGCTGGAAGTGGCAGAGTTAAAGATGTTAAGATTTGCACTGGGTGTGATGATGATCGACAGGTTTAGGAATCAGTATATTACAGGGTCAGCTCAGGTTGGGCAGTTTGGAGACAAAGCCAGAGAGGTGAGATTGCATTGGTTTGGACATGTACTGAGGAAGGATGCTGGGTATATTGGGAAAAGGATGCTAAGGATGGAGCTGCCAGGTAACAGGAAAAGAGGAAGGCCTAAGATAAGGTTTATGGATGTGGTGAGAGAGGACATGCAGGTGGTTGGTGTCTCAGAGCAAGATGCAGAGGACAGGAAGAAATGGAAAAAGTTGATCCACTGTGGCGACCCCTAACGGGAGCAGCCAAAAGAGAGGAAGAATGAATAATGTGAAGCAATGCCTTTTACACTATCTGTATGCATTAGTTAGAAGTGTACTGATGGCATGGCCATGTTTGTCAAGCCATTTCAGATGTACAAAGTATTGACAATACATGAAAATAGTAAGCTGTGTGATACATATATATACAAATATTTCAAGGATGTGTCTTTTGAATGCATGTTTCACACTTCCAATGTGTTTTATTAGCAAAATGGTTCATGTGCCTCTTCTTTAGTGGATGTGGAAGCAAAGAAAAGTTACTGTTGTGTCACAAGCTAGAACTTTTGGGGGGGTGGCACAGTTGAATTACTGCATGACACATACAAGGATATATTGCCCTTGCTACTCTGTTTTGCATCCTAACTGTTGTTAGTATTTCACATATGTCATGTGTGTTTTGTTTTTCCAGTGGGTACTACCAACTGCCTACCTTAACTGTTTTATCTGCTAACAGTTATTTTATAGTTATGTGATAGTTATGTGTATTGTCATTCTGTTATGTTTTAGGACCAAAAATGTAATTGAGGTGCAGACCCCCCCCCCTTCAGTAAGGCAGAAAACAGTAATAGTGGATGTACTATGTCAACATGGCACCTTTCTTCTTGCAAGAGATCATCCCAGTATGACAAAGAAGCTGAGGATATGGCAGTAGATCATTGATAACATAAATTCCATGGGTGGTGATGGTCGTACTTACATGGAAGTGCACCATAGGGCCACTAACATGCTCACATCTGTGTGGAGGTATGAAGCTGCTGTTGCCTGAGACCAGAGACTAACCAGGGGAGGGCCTGCTGCAAAACCACCTATCACCCCAAATGAGGAATTCCTAGTGAATCTTCTCTGACACATGACAACTCACAGCAGAGTGGCCCACAATATGCCCTTGATGTGGGTGCAACTCCTTCTCAGTCCCTGGTGACCAGTTAAATACTGTTGTATAGTAAAACAATTGAAATAAAAGCTACTTCTGTGTCACTTGTGTTTTTGGTGGGGGAGATTGAATATTAGTACAGTGATAAGCTCAGTTTGCAGTTGTCAGCCAAGTTTTTGTTAAAGTAACACATCCTGCTGATTGATAGGAGTACATGTAGTACCTCCTGTCTTACTGTTAAATGTGATGATGTTGGCCTTAACCTCTTACTTAACTTAAGACCATCAGGAATCCAGCAATGTAGGCCTTCTGCAGATGGTAGGCCAAATCAAGTTATTTCAGTACTGCGGATCAATTTCTAGTAATCTAATGTGTCATTTTAGGCCTGTTGTGTGTATTGCTGTACTGTCTGTAATAGTTGTAGCACTGTTCGTTGTTTAGCATATATTGCACCATAATAGTGCAGGTATTAATGTATGCCTGTGTTTCTCCCTTTTTATCACAGGTGATCATGGAAGGGGGAGTGTGGGCCCTGTGCCACCTGATGCCAGTTCTCATCACGACTAATGATGATGGTGGTGAAACTGAGGCACAATCAGGGTGTGCACAGGTTGAATCTGACGCAGAGGTTGACATACAGCCACCCCCTTCTTCTTCCCCGGGCAAAGTCAGTAGGCCTATGCCTACACAGTCCACTGAGCCCACAGGTGTAGGAAAGGCGGAGGGCAATGACATTGAGCAGAGAAGTGTGGCTACAGCGGCTTTAGTGCCTGTTGACTCTGGCCATAGCCAAAGTGTTGGTGAGGTGCCACTCAGGAGGGTTGATAGGGGTGCTTAGAGTAGGCCTGTTGTCCCTCCTCCACTTTGCTGCAGTTGTCTATTCCTGTGTCACTCAGCATATGTTTAGGACCATCATGGAGGTGCAGGCATGTTCATAAAGATGTTCCAGACAAATGCTCAGGGTTGTGGGTGTAGCATAATCTAACATGCGTGACTGCCTCCACTGTGTCACCAATTCATTGATTTAATGAATGACATGTTGGAATGAGGGGTGTCTGTAATGGACCAAGGGGTGTCTGTCAAGGAATGAGCAGTATCTGTGATGGAACATCTACTGAGAGGGAGAATGGCATCCTCGTGGGCATAGGTCAGCAACAACATCTGTTGAGAGCTAATGTGGCCACTCCTGATCATGCTGCCATAGTGGCAGTACTTTCACTGGTCCATCAGGGAATGTGCTGTCCACACCCAGACATGGCAGGCCATGGTGTCATGGTCCTGGGCATTCCTGTAAATGTAGCACATCCAACCAACATCAGTCATGCTACATCTGTCCTTGGTTGTGGAGGTACCAGTGCAACTCCTGGTAGAGCTAGTTCCTATAGGGGGCGGCAACAACAATGAACTGCCATCTCTACCATGCACAACTCACACCTGTCCAACATATCAAGACATAGAGCTAGCAGTGAGCTTGGTTATGTTCATGCACACAACACTTTCACTTGGTGGACCCCTACAGACACATACACAGCCTGCCTGCTTCCCTTTCTGCCTCACACACACACTCACTGACCTTTTGTGAAAGCCTTGTCCTCTTCCCCCCAGCACCCTGCGCAAGTGATGATAACTGTGCCTTATAACTGTTTTCTTTCTTTTTTATTCTGGGATACAAAAGCTTTGTGTTTGATGCACAGGGTGCATTGCAACATTAGTGCCTGGTGTATCTGCATTGGTGTTGTTGAACTGACAATTGTCTTTGTCAGTTATATTTGTGTTACCAAATGATACAGTAGATAGTATCATCATGTCAGTACATTCTAGTGTGGGTAGTATCATCATGGCAATACTTTCTAGTGTGGATAGTATCATCATGTCAGTGCTTTCTAGTGTGGATAGTATCATTATGTCAAGACTTTCTAGTGTGGATAGTATCACCATGTCAGTGCTTTCTACTTTGGATAGTGTCATTATGTCAGTACTTTATAGTGTGGATAGTATCATCATGTCAGTACTTTCTAGTGTGGATAGTATCATCATGTCAGTACTTTATAATGTGGATAGTATCATCATGTCAGTACTTTCTAGTGTGGATAGTATCACCAGGTCAGTACTTTATATTGTGGATAGTATTGTCATGTCAGTACTTTCTAGTGTGGATAGTATGATCATGTGAATACTTTCTAGTGTGGATAGTATCATCATGTCAGTACTTTCTAGTTTGGATAGTATCATCATGTCAGTGTTTTCTACTTTGAATAGTGTCATCATGTCAAGACTTGCTAGTGTGGATAGTATCACCATGTCAGTGCTTTCTACTTTGGATAGTGTCATCATGTCAGTACTTTATAGTGTGGATAGTATCATCATGTCAATACTTTCTAGTGTGGATAGTATCACCAGGTCAGTACTTTATATTGTGGATAGTATTGTCATGTCAGTACTTTCTAGTGTGGATAGTATGATCATGTCAATACTTTCTAGTGTGGATAGCATCATCATGTGAATACTTTCTAGTGTGGATAGTATCACCATGTCAGTACTTTCTAGTGTGGATAGTATCATCATGCCAGTACTTTCTAGTGTGGATAGTATAATGTCAGTACTTTCTAGTGTGGATAGTATCATCATGTCAGTACTTTCTAGTGTGGATAGTATCATGTCAGTACTTTCTAGTGTGGGTAGTATCATCATGTCAATACTTTCTAGTGTGGATAGTATCATCATGTCAGTACTTTCTAGTGTGGATAGTATCACCATGTCAGTGCTTTCTACTTTGGATAGTGTCATCATGTCAGTACATTATAGTGTGGATAGTATCATCATGTCAGTACTTTCTAGTTTGAATAGTATCATCATGTCAGTACTTTCTAGTGTGGATAGTATCACCATGTCAGTGCTTTCTAGTTTGGATAGTATCATCATGTCAGTGCTTTCTACTTTGGATAGTGTCATCATGTCAGTACTTTATAGTGTGGATAGTATCATCATGTCAGTACTTTCTGGTGTGGATAGTATCATCATGTCAGTACCTTCTGGTGTGGATAGTATCATCATGTCAGTACTTTATAGTGTGGATAATATCATCATGTCAGTACTTTCTGGTGTGGATAGTATCATTATGTCAGTGCTTTCTAGTGTGGATAGTATCACCATGTCAGTACTTTCTAGTGTCGATAGAATCATCATGTCAGTACTTTCTGGTGTGGATAGTATCATCATGTCAGTACTTTCTAGTGTGGATAGTATCATCGTGTCAGTACTTTCTAGTGTGGATAGTATCACCATGTCAGTACTTTCTAGTGTGGATAGTATCATCATGTCAGTACCTTCTGGTGTGGATAGTATCATCATGTCAGTACTTTCTAGTGTGGATAGTATCATTGTGTCAGTACTTTCTAGTGTGGATAGTATCATCATGTCAATCTGTTCTAGTGTGGATAGTATCATCATGTCAGTGCTTTCTAGTATGGATAGTATCATCATGTCACTTCTTTCCAATGTGGATAGTATCATCATGTCAGTACTTTCTAGTGTGGATAGTATAATCATGTCAATACTTTCCAGTGTGGATAGTACCATCATGTCAGTACTTTCTAGTGTGGATAGTATAATCATGTCAGTACTTTCTAATGTGGATAGTATCATCATGTCAGTGCTTTCTAGTATGGATAGTATCATCGTGTCAATACTTTCTAGTGAATAGTATCATCATGTCCGTGATTTCTAGTGCGGATAGTATCATCATGCCAATACTCTCTAGTGAATAGTATCATCATGTCAATACTTTCGAGTGTGGATAGTATCATCATGTCAGTACTTTTTAGTGTGGATAGTATCATCATGTCAGTGATTTCTAGTGCGGATAGTATCATCATGTCAGTGCTTTCTAGTGTGGATAGTATCATCATGTCAGTACATTCTAGTGTGGATAGTATCATCATGTCAGTACTTTCTAGTGTGGATAGTATCGTCATGTCAGTACTTTCTAGTGTGGATAGTATCATTATGTCAATACTTTCTTGTGTGGATAGTATCATCATGTCAGGACTTTCTAGTGTGGATAGTATAATCATGTCAATACTTCCTAGTGTGGATAGTATCATCATGTCAGTACTTTCTAGTGTGGATAGTATCATCATGTTAGTCCTTTCTAGTGTGGATAGTATCATCATGTCAATACTTTCTAGTGAATAGTATCATCATGTCAGTACTTTCTAGTGTGGATAGTATCATGTCAATACTTTTTAGTGTGGGTCGTATCATCATGTCAGTGCTTTCTAGTGTGGATAGTATCATGTCAATACTTTCTAGTATGGATAGTATCATCATGTCAATACTTTCTAGTGTGGATAGTATCATCATGTCAACACTTTCTAGTGTGGATAGTATAATCATGACAGTACTTTCTAGTGTGGATAGTATCATCATGTTAGTACTTTCTAGTGTGGATAATATCATCATGTCAGTACTTTCTAGTTTGGATAGTATCATCATGTCAGTGTTTTCTACTTTGAATAGTGTCATCATGTCAAGACTTTCTAGTGTGGATAGTATCACCATGTCAGTGCTTTCTACTTTGGATAGTGTCATCATATCAGTACTTTATAGTGTGAATAGTATCATCATGTCAATACTTTCTAGTGTGGATAGTATCACCAGGTCAGTACTTTATATTGTGGATAGTATTGTCATGTCAGTACTTTCTAGTGTGGATAGTATGATCATGTCAATACTTTCTAGTGTGGATAGCATCATCATGTGAATACTTTCTAGTGTGGATAGTATCACCATGTCAGTACTTTCTAGTGTGGATAGTATCATCATGTCAGTACTTTCTAGTGTGGATAGTATAATGTCAGTACTTTCTAGTGTGGATAGTATCATCATGTCAGTACTTTCTAGTGTGGATAGTATCATGTCAGTACTTTCTAGTGTGGGTAGTATCATCATGTCAATACTTTCTAGTGTGGATAGTATCATCATGTCAGTACTTTCTAGTGTGGATAGTATCAGCATGTCAGTGCTTTCTACTTTGGATAGTGTCATCATGTCAGTACTTTATATTGTGGATAGTATCATCATGTCAGTACTTTCTGGTGTGGATAGTATCATCATGTCAGTACCTTCTGGCGTGGATAGTATCATCATGTCAGTACTTTATAGTGTGGATAATATCATCCTGTCAGTACTTTCTGGTGTGAATAGTATCATTATGTCAGTGCTTTCTAGTGTGGATAGTATCACCATGTCAGTACTTTCTAGTGTCGATAGTATCATCATGTCAGTACCTTCTGGTGTGGATAGTATCATCACGTCAGTACTTTCTAGTGTGGATAGTATCATCATGTCAATCTGTTCTAGTGTGGATAGTATCATCATGTCAGTGCTTTCTAGTATGGATAGTATCATCATGTCACTACTTTCCAATGTGGATAGTATCATCATGTCAGTACTTTCTAGTGTGGATAGTATAATCATGTCAATACTTTCCAGTGTGGATAGTATCATCATGTCAGTACTTTCTAGTGTGGATAGTATAATCATGTCAGTACTTTCTAATGTGGATAGTATCATCATGTCAGTGCTTTCTAGTATGGATAGTATCATCGTGTCAATACTTTCTAGTGAATAGTATCATCATGTCTGTGATTTCTAGTGCAGATAGTATCATCATGTCAATACTCTCTAGTGAATAGTATCATCATGTCAATACTTTCGAGTGTGGATAGTATCATCATGTCAGTACTTTTTAGTGTGGATAGTATCATCATGTCAGTGATTTCTAGTGCAGATAGTATCATCATGTCAGTGCTTTCTAGTGTGGATAGTATCATCATGTCAGTACGTTCTTGTGTGGATAGTATCATCATGTCACTACTTTCTAGTGTGGATAGTATCGTCATGTCAGTACTTTCTAGTGTGGATAGTATCATTATGTCAATACTTTCTTGTGTGGATAGTATCATCATGTCAAGACTTTCTAGTGTGGATAGTATAATCATGTCAATACTTTCTAGTGTGGATAGTATCATCATGTCAGTACTTTCTAGTGTGGATAGTATCATCATGTCAATACTTTCTAGTGTGGATAGTATCATGTCAATACTTTCTAGTATGGATAGTATCATCATGTCAATACTTTCTAGTGTGGATAGTATAATCATGACAATAGTTTCTAGCGTGGATAGTATCATCATGTCAGTACTTTCTAGTGCGGATAGTATCATCATGTCAATACTTTCTAGTGAATAGTATCATCATGTCAGTACTTTCTAGTGTGGATAGTATCATGTCAATACTTTTTAGTGTGGGTCGTATCATCATGTCAGTGCTTTCTAGTGTGGATAGTATCATGTCAATACTTTCTAGTATGGATAGTATCATCATGTCAATACTTTCTAGTGTGGATAGTATAATCATGTCAATACTTTCTAGTGTGGATAGTATCATCATGTCAATACTTTCTAGTGTGGATAGTATCATGTCAATACTTTCTAGTATGGATAGTATCATCATGTCAATACTTTCTAGTGTGGATAGTATAATCATGACAATAGTTTCTAGCGTGGATAGTATCATCATGTCAGTACTTTCTAGTGTGGATA
Organism: Protopterus annectens; assembly: GCF_019279795.1. Taxonomy (NCBI): domain Eukaryota; kingdom Metazoa; phylum Chordata; order Ceratodontiformes; family Protopteridae; genus Protopterus; species Protopterus annectens. The sequence continues at coordinate 1,171,409,946 of NC_056737.1, read as the reverse complement.
GTATCATCATGTTAGTACTTTCTAGTGTGGATAGTATCATCATGTCAATACTTTCCTGTGAATAGTATCATCATGCCAGTACTTTCTAGTGTGGATAGTATCATGTCAATACTTTCTAGTGTGGATCGTATCATCATGTCAGTGCTTTTTAGTGTGGATAGTATCATCATGTCAGTACTTTCTAGTGTGGATAGTATCATCATGTCAGTACATTCTAGTGTGGATAGTATCATGTCAGTACTTTCTAGTGTGGATAGTATCATCATGTCAGTGCTTTCTAGTGTAGATAGTATCATCATGTCAGTACTTTCTAGTGTGGATAGTATCATGTCAGTTCTTTCTAGTATGGATAGTATCATCATGTCAATACTTTCTAGTGTGGGTAGTATCATGTCAGTACTTTCTAGTGTGGATAATATCATCATGTCAGTACTTTTATAGTGTGGATAGTATCATGTCAGTACTTTCTAGTATGGATAGTATCATCATGTCAATACTTTCTAGTGTGGGTAGTATCATGTCAGTACTTTCTAGTGTGGATAGTATCATCATGTCAGTACTTTCTAGTGTGGATAGTATAATGTCAGTACTTTCTAGTGTGGATAATATCATCATGTCAGTACTTACTAGTGTGGATAGAATCATCATGTCAGCACATTCTAGTGTGGATAGTATCATCATCATGATAGTACTTTCTAGTGTGGCTAGTATCATGTCAGTACTTTCTAGTATGGATAGTATCATCTTGTCACTACTTTCTGGTGTGGATAATATCATCATGTCAGTACTTTCTAGTGTATTTTCTTGTAAGGGTTGTGAAGTCAGGAACTGTAATGTGTGTCATTACTTTACAATCTTTCTCTTTTATGTTTTCCAGTACATACGTATGGTGCACTTCATAAGGCATGCCAGCGCAGTCAGCTCTCAGGATTGTATGACAGCACTGTAGTCAAACTCATCAGAACAGTAATACAGTATAATCCTCTCCTGTTCAGGAAGCTCACCAGAGACATGCAGCAGCTGGACAGAACACAAGGATTTCTCATCAAGATAACAAAGGGCCTACTAACCATGACATTATGTATGTGGGTACATTTAAAGACACTTCACTGTCAACTGTCTGGTATTGCATTAAATTGTAATTGTTATTCTAAGTCTATTACTTTTGGTTTAAGCACTTGGGCTTCAGGCCAGTTGTCATACATTATGATGGTTTGTAGTCTACACTTTGGCTAGAGGAGAGGGTAGCCTATGCCTGTCTGAGTTGGGAATTGCTGGCTGAATGCTTTTTGTGGCTTTTGTTCTAAGTCTGTCTTTTATTGTTTATGCACTTGTCCTCCAAACCAGTTATTTTACATTACGAAAGTTTGTAGTGTAGACTCTTGTGGCAGGGGAGGATAGCCTACATCCTTCTAAGCTGTGAATGGCTGGTTGAAGGCTTATTGTGTCAGTTATGCTGAAAGTGTCTTTGTTCTGGTTTAAGCAGTTGTGTTCCAGACCACTTATTTCACACTAGAAAGATTTGTTGTCTATGCTCTTGTTGGAGTATTCTACTGTATTGCTGCTTTATTTAAAATATTTGTTCTGTTGTTATTGCAATTTTCTGCACTTTGGATTTCTAGGACTCTGCATTTTGTAGCATAGGCTTGGTGAATCTAGACTCTCTTACATTAAAAAGGCCTCCCCTGCATCCTTGTGGCAGAACTGTGCAGCCAAGAACCCATCTGATTTGGGGATTGCTGGAATCTAGAATAAGGCTCACTGTCGGCCTTTCCCTTGTTTTACTTGTTTAACTCATTCACTCCACTGGAGCTCTGGAAGTTTGCACTGTAACTTCCAGTGGGCGGAGACTAAGTCTTTTTACAAAATCAAATTATGTCCTCACATTTCAAACAAAGGTTCATATCTCTGGAACCATAGGGATTGTGAAAAAGTATAAATGGCAAACTCCTCAGCATAAACTATTTTTATAGTGTTAGAATTCTTTTGACTCTAGGTCTTAAACTGAATTTCATAACCTAAAAACTCCAGAGGAAACTGCAAACATCGTTAACAATTTCTTTACCAGGACTATCCAATTACTAACTAGCCAACTACCCCCCACCAGCTCCTTTCAGAATTCCTTCTCAACCACTACCCCACTCCCTTTTAACTTCCAGCCTGTATCTACATCTACCATCAGATCTCTAATTAACAAACTAAAATCCACTACCCTAGCAGCTGATCTCCTCCCACCAGAATATCTACACAAAAGGGCAGATGCCATTGCATACCCTATTTCTATTATAATAAACTACACCTTGTCTGAAGCCACTATCCTCTCTCTCTGGAAGGTTTCCCACGTTATTCCCCTCCATAAGGGAGGGAACTAATTAGACCTCTCAAACTACAGACCAATAGCCATACTATCACCACTGGCCAAAATAATGGAAAAATGCATCCATAACCAATTAAAGCACAATCTCACCCAGAATAAACTACTGGCCAACTCTCAACATCCCTTTAGGCCACACCGCAGCACCACCTCAGCCCTCCTATCCTTCTCTAACTCTATCAACATCAACCAAAACAATAACAAACCTACCTCAGCTCTCTTCCTAGATCTCTCTAAGGCCTTTGATATGGTCAATCACCAACTACTTATCCATACCCTGAAGAAACTGTCAGTAAACAGCAGCTCAATTAAATGGTTCCAGTCTTATCTGTCTGATAGACAACAAGCAGTTTTATGGCAGAATACCCTATCCACTCATCTACCCATTACTCTAGGAGTCCCCCACGGCTCCATACTAGGACCACTACTCTTCTCAGTCTTTATCAATGACCTACCCACATCACTCCCAAGGCCACTTGCATCCAATACTTTAATCCACACCGCCTCCTCCTCAACTAAGTTTATGACCCTAACCCAGAATACTTTCAATGATGTAAGAAAAATGTTTCGCAAACCGTCAGCTTCTCTTAAACCCCAACAAAACTAAGCTGCTAATCCTTTCCCCCATTTGCAAATCCTCCTCACCATTTTTTACTTTAAGTTCCAACAATAGCACAATTATATCCTCAGATACTCACACAAAACTTCTAGGCTTCACAGTCGACAGTGCCCTAAAATATGATACCCATGTCAATCAAACCAGCAAATCTGTCAACAAAAAATTGGGCTCCCTCTACAGGATCAAACCTTTCCTCACTCCATTTGCAAGAACAACTATCGCTCAATCCCACTTACTATCTACCCTCCTCTATGCCTCCCCCCTTTTCACTAACTTGACTAAAGCCACCCTTACCAAACTTGCTAGCTGTTACAACCATAATGCTAGATTTGCTACAGGTATGACCTCTAGGTCCCACTATTGTATCAACCTAACTCATCTAGGATGTCTTGAATGGCCTAGTCTTCTCCAATACAACCAACTTATAATACCTATAAAGTTCTATACCAACCTGAAAAAACACCAGCACTAAACAAGATCATTAAATCATGCATCATCCTGAGGTCACTGCACTCTGCTGACAAACTGATGGTGCAAACAACTAAGAGCATAAATGTGGCTGGGGACTCTCTATTCACCAGCTCAGTAGGCAAAACTTGGAACTTTCTACCTGCTGAACTTGCTCTCCAACCCTCCTTAACCCAGTTCAAAAAAAGCCTCAAACTACACTTCTAATTGCACTGGCAATGTCCCTGCTCAAACCCTGACTAACTATCACCAGCTGGTCTTTATACTCTGCCTAATCAAATCAATCATTGATTCTAAAAAGTGTCTGAACTCTTTAAGGGACTAAGCCCTTAACTGCATGTATCAATGTCTGAAACTTAAGCTGCTTTATCTGATTATGTCAACAATGTTTTATCTATGTTTGTAACCTTACTGAAGACTGCATATTATACTTATTTCTAAATGTTTCTATTGTTCCTAATGTGATTGTACTCTGCTAACTTGGAACTTTTCTCCCTAGGCCTCTGCTGAAAATGGACAGATATCCAGTCGGACTTTCCTGGTAAACAAATGTAAAATAAATAAAAATAAATAAATTGTAAATCACAGTATACACACTAACTATTACATTTGTAATATTTTGTAAACATATAATATCTCAACAGCCACTCAAGTTACACACATACTGTCAGCAGCATTTTATTCATCTAGCTAAGAGCTTTCATATGAGGCTAAGTAGTTCTGTCTGCATTATTTGGTTGTTAAGATATTTAGAAACGTGAAAATTATATCTATATAAATTAATATCATATAAACAAGAATTAATATCTATTTACCTGCCCTAGACAGAGGTCAAATAATAATGCAGTTGAGTTTTCTATTGTGTAAGCTTTTAGATGAAATGTTGTAAAACCCTATGCATAGCATGTTTTGGAATTACTGATGCAAATATGAACAAGCAATATTTGATGCCTAGAGGCATCAGTAGGAGTTAACTGCAGATGCATCTGGAGGTGTCACTCGGATGTAATGAGTTAAAATAGTTTAACTTTGCTTGTATTGCAGTATTTTGTTTTGGGGTGTTTCCACTCAGGTTACCGTAGCTGCTCAAAGCTTGCACTGCTGCCCTGACTGCAACTCAGGTGTGCATTGTGAATGATTGACACATTTTTGTAACCCTAACACTCCACAGAACAGACACATTCTGTTAGTCTTACACCAAAACCTGGTCCATCTAGTCCACTCCCCACTAGTTACCACAGTATATACCTTCCATAATAGATGTACATTTTCCAGCCATGTCTTCAGGCAGCCTGATGAACATGGGCATCCTGAGGCAACAGAGCAATTGCCTCATGTATACTGACAACCAGTTCCGGCTAAAACAAACTAACACAACATGTGAGAGCTGTATCGATACTAAGAATTTGGAATCAATTATCTCAAATAACAACAAACCAGATAGCAAACACATTGTCAGCACAGACAATTCACCTGTTGCACATAAGCTCACAGCATATAAACCCACATAAGTGGAGGTACTCACTAGAAACCTAACTAAAGATTAGAGACCTCCCAAGTTCAAACCTACTGCACACAGTGCAGACCCTACAGAATCCACTACACATAATAATATACACACCAGTGTCTTGGCTCAGCCAATAAGTCCCTCAGGCAAAACACCTTGAAACCAAGTATCTTGCTCATAAGCAATTCCATAGTGAGACACACAGATGTCCCCCTCACCATGCTGGACAAGAAGAAGGTCACAGTCAGCTGCCTGTCAGGTACCAGCGTCCATCAGATCATGCAGGCCATCAAGTCTCTCAACAACAAGTACCGTTATGGCTCTGGTATAGTCCATGTTGCAGTGAATGACTGGAGATGTACCTCGCTGTACTATATGAAGGTGCTTCCCTGCCACTTAATGACCATTTTAGGAAATATCAGAACAACTAAAGTCCCAACGTAAAAGAATCTACCACAGGCAAACTGAAGGTTATGCTGTTTAACCCAAGGAGTGTAAATCAGAAACTGCACTCACAGGAAGAACTGCTTACCTTAGAAGATGCCCATGTCTGTGCAGTCACACAGGCAGGGTTCAAGGCCACAGAGAGCACCCTGGCCATGCAGGGGTACAATGCCTTCCACACATTCACACATCAAAATGAGCATGAAAGAACCAAAGGCAGAGGTGTATACATCTTCAATAAAGACAAATACACTGTGAGACTGGTCAAAGAGTACAACTGTGTAGGGCTACTCCAAGTCTAGCCAACTGTAGGTAAAACTCCCTTCTGTATCATTGATAGCTACAGATCCCCCACAAAGACCATTCTGCCTACTTGGCTCTAACTGAGTCACTCACTAGACAGCCAAGCACATTTGTCATGTGTAATTTCAACTATTCTTTCATTGATTTGGACTCATATATGTACACAAACATACTCACCCTAAAGTTCCTGGACATTGTTAATACACATGCTGTGAAACAGACAGTCTACACCCCCCACAAGGGGCTTGAATGTCCTAAACTTAGTACTGACCAACACAGTGGTTCTCTGCACTAACCCCTGTGTGTTGGCCCCCCTGGTCAGGTCAGATCACAATTCAGTCTCATTTGCATTCACATTCATACTCTACCCCCTAAAGAGCAGAAAGGATGAAATATTTATCCAAAGCAAACTATAAGCTCCCAACGGATGCCATAAAGAGTTGCAGACCCCACGCTACAACTGTCAACAATGACTGCTATACAAAAGTGTACACAAATGGCCTGTGTAAACAGCTATACAAATGTATAGAGTTGGCCGAACACGAATGGATCAAAACAAGGTCCTCACAGAAAACAAGCCACCCTGGTTGGCATCAAGCATGCATAGGTTATACAACAAGTGAAAGAAAGTAATGTCTAAGAAGAAGAGGTAAATGACTTAGCAGGGGAAGGACACTCTCCACAGCTTGAACAAGGAAATTAGCTATCTTGAAAAGTCCGTTAAAGCCACACGCAAACCTAAAGCAGCATCCCTAGCTAACATTAATCAGGAGGTATTATTTAGCTATGTCAGGCATCTAAAAGTGAAGGCCCAGCTTTCTGCCCAACTAGTATGGTATGGTACTACTCATACTGACCCTGAAGACATTGCCAACCTACTACCAGACAGTTTTGGGCAAATGTCACCCCCTCTGTCCCCACCACACATATCCCAAAGCATATCTGTCACTAGTCCCCTACCTAGTAACTTCCTATGAATCTAAGGTGACATCTGCCTGGGCTCCAGGTCAGTGTCTGATCCTGGACTGGTGGGTTGGTTGTATATGCAATAATCTTATATAGCTGGTTAGATCAGCATTGTCTGTTGAGCATATGGTGATAACAGTGTCCCGTTTGCTGGTGTAAAAGGATCTCTGTAATGTTAAGTAGTATCTGTCTCACAGACAGGCACACACACACACACACACACACACACACACACACACACACACACACACACACACACACAGTTGACTGCAGTGAGAATAGAACCCCTACCTATTTAAGTACACACACTACAGAACACAGTGCTATATGCCAGCACCACAGCACATGTCTGACTTTTACATGTCTGCAAGTCAGCTTATAGTGGATGACATCAGCAGGCCATGTGGGAGGCAAGAGATTGGAAGGGCTGCATGAAATGGATGTGTAAGCATCTGCATGTATGAAAAGACTAGCAAGCCATGCCATTGGAAAGGTAACTGTAGGATATCACATCTACTCTTCTGAGTAGAGACACACACCCAGTTGACTACAGTGAGAACAGAACCCTTACCTATCTAAGAGTACAGACTATAGAACAGAATACTTTACACAAGCACCACAGCACAAGTCAGACTTTTACATTGCTGAAGGTGAACTTATGGTAGATGGCATTAGCAGGCCATGTGGTTGTGAGGCATGCATAGGCATATAGATTCATAAGTTCATACGAAGCCAGTAGCCTAACTGTACAGTGTGTCCTAGGTCTGTAGAAGTCTAGCTATGTAAAAGCACAAGTACCCTTACTGAGCATAGTTATATGTTTGAGTTTTAGCAGAGCAAGGTTGTCAGTACCACTGACTGGCCTTGTCCACAAAGGAGCACACAACATTATATTTATTTATTTATTATTTTATTTTATTTTTATTTTACATTTGTTGACTGGGATAGTCTGACTGGATACATGTCCATTTTCAGCAGATGCCTTGGGCGAAAAGCTCCAATAGTACATACAGATTAACATTAAAACATTAAAACAATTGTAGTCAATCATAGTGTTATCCTTTGTAGTGTGGTTGATATATGTGTGTAAAAATACTGAGCCCCCATGGTTTTATTGCTTGGGGGTGGATAACACATGTATGTATATGATGTATACTGAGAATGTACCCTGAAAACCTGATCATATGTATAGAAGACTGGCTGAATTTGGACTGTCACATCCAGACAGAGAGGTGACAACAACATAATCACGTTGTATAGCCAGCTGGACCAAATCATGTGTATTAAGTAGACATGTGTACGACATGGAGAGCTATGTATGGGACAATTTTTTTATGAAGAAAGGGGAATTTTGGGGAAGTGGCACAGGTATGTTTGAGGCAGGTAAGTTAGCAAGGTGAGGAAGCAATTCCTGACAAAGAAGACATACAAGACAAGAAAACAAGACTATGAAGAACACAGGAGGTGGGTGAACATCATGGTTGGGGTAAGAGTATAGACCTCATAAACCCATGGATGTCAAGCTGGGTGACAGAACTGAGTCCTCACCCACTGGACTATCATCACTGTCACCTCACTACTCCAATGGCTGCAGTGTCTGACACCTGTGTCTCCTTGTGTTATTCAGTACAGTAATTGAGAGCAGTGTCTCAGTCTGGTATAGGCATGCACCTACAGTGTGGCACACAATCCTACACACCATCCCTGCCAGTTCATCTCTGTGATAAAATCATCCTCTCTACCACTGCTCCCAGAGGGCACCATAGGCCTGTCCTCTGGGGCAGAAGCACTTGAGGGGCCAGGTAGCGCAGGAGCAACACAATAGGTGTTACCAGGTTGTGGCTTAGATGTGCTGGGGCTTTGTGGCATAGCCAATGGAGTGGGGGTAGGTGGATCCCATGGGCCAGGCCTACCCCACTGTGCTGTGGGGGAAAGAAAAAAAAGAGAAAATAAGGGTTGGGGTTAGAGATTGCACAAGTTGTCTTATTTTCTTGTTTTGGCTGGAAAGGGTGGTTTTCGAGTTCTGGGTTCTCAGTTTTGTATTTGTAGACAGCAGCTTCTATTGCTTACTGTACAATCTAGTAATGACAGATGTGTGTCTGTCCAGGGCAAGATAACCGTATCCCACAGGCTGGTGTAAAAAGTTCACTGTATATCCAGCAATAGCTCTCTCTCTCTCTCTCTCACACACACACACACACACACACACACACACACACACACACACACACACACACACACACACACACACACATACACCAACCCCCATTTGACTGCAGTGAGAATAGAATCCCTACCTATCTAAGTGCACAGAATACAGAAGATAGTATTTAATGCAAGCACCACTACTCAAGTCTGACTTGGAGTATGACAGACAACACTTTACAGATGATGACATTATCAGTGTCTGTTGAGGGCAAGATAACAGTGCCCCACAGGCTGCTGTAAAAGGCTCACTGTAAAGTACAGCAACAGCTCACACACACAAACCACCCCCCCATTTTGACTGCAGTGAATATAGAACCCCCTACCTATCTAAATACACACACTAAAGAACACAGTATTTACCGCACATCCCACTGCACTAGCCTAATTTTGTTAGGACTGCAGGTGAACTTATAGTAGATGACATTGGCGGGCCATGTGGAAGACAAAAGGTTGGGAGGCCTGCATAAAATAGATGTGTAGGCTTGTGCAAGTCTCAAAAAATGGGCAAGCTATGGCATTGAAGAAGTAACTGTGGGCTACACACTTCTGCTCTTCTGTGTAAACACACACATACACACACACACACACACACACACACACACACACACACACACACACACACACACTTGACTGCAGTGAAAATAGAACTCCTATTTAAGTACACAAATGACAGAACACAGTACTTATCATATGTACCATGGCACAAGTCTGATTTTGTGAGGACTACAGGTGAACTTATAGTAGCTGACATCGACAGGCCATGTAGGACTCAACAGATTGAGAGGCCTGCATGAAACCAATGTGTAGGCTTGTGTAAGTCTCAAGAAACTGGGAAGCCATGCCATTGGAGTGGTAACTGTGGGATATGCACTTCTGCTCTTCTGTATAGGCACACACACACACACACACACACACACACACACACACACACACACACACACAGTTGACTCCAGTGAGAATAGAACTCCTACATATCTAAGGACACTGTCTACAGAACACACTACTTATCACACATGCCACGGCATAAATCTGGTTGTAAAAAGACTGCAGGTAAACTTATAGTAGATGACATTGACAGGCCATGTGGAAGCCAAGAGGTTGGGAGGCCTACATGAAATGGATGTGTAGGCTTGTGCAAGTCTTAAAAAATTGGCAAGCCATGACATTAAAGAGGTAACTGTGGGATACACACTTCTGCTTTTCTGTGTAGACACACACACACACACACACACACACACACACACACACACACACACACACACACACACACACACACACACACACTACAGTGCAAATAGAACCCCTACATATCTAAGGGCAATAGACTACAGAACACAGTACTTATCACATGAGCCACACAAAAGTCTGATTTTAACAGGACTGCAGGTGAAATTATAGTAGATGAAATCGACAGGCCATGTGGGAGACAAGAGTTTGGGAGGCCTGCATTGGTACACTGCTTCAAAGTGTCATTTGAGGTTGCTAATAGCAGTAGGCTTTCTGGAAGCCTAGTTGTGTAACAACACAAGTACCCTGACTGAGCATATTTGGCAGCGTGGGTTTTGCAGAGCAAGGCTGTGAGCACCACCAAGTGGCTCTGTCCATGGGTGAGCACACAACATTATATATAACACTTTGTGTTGTACTGCTATTTGACTAACCTTTATTCAGCTTGCACATATATCATTAGTTTTTCTATCTCTGTTTCATAGAATCATTTTTCCACTTGCTAACCCACCCTTTCTCTTACTCCCACTGCCTCTAACTCTTTCCTTTCTCCAATTCTGCCTTCTGACCCTTCACTCTTAATAGCAGTTATTTTTTATCTTAATCAGGTGAAACACTGTTCCCTGTATTCTCATTCAGACACCCAAAGAGCGACTGTAATATTACCATCTCCTGAAGTGTTCATCTTCAACTCTAGAGGCCACCTCTGAGCAATTTATAGCTAAGAACCCATCCTGCTAACTGGGAATTTCCTCCCCACCTTGTATGTACAAACGGACTTTTTAGTTTTTGCCTATTGTGCCTGTTTCAGACCATATTCTGCTTGTTTATGTCTACGGCACATAGTACATCACCACAGCCCTAAGCTAAACAACTTTTCACTCCTACAGTTAACCTGTTTTCCCCCTGCCCACTCTGCCTCTTTAGTCACATTTTCTGTGCTCCGGTGCTGAGATAGACATTCCTTCCTATTACCATTACAGGGCTGCCGTTCATTTCATGCAATATAGCTTCCTACTGTTCATTTACCTGTAAATTATCTTTCCCTTCTATTCTTCTTACCTAACCTACTCCCATGCGATATATCTAATAACAGTTCTAGACTTTAATACTTTCTCTGCTGGTTTCCCTCACTACTGTATTTTAACAATTACCAACACTCTCCTGTGCCCATTCACGGTGCTATACTTACCTGTCTCACTGTGCTATACTTACCTGTCTCACTTGCTATACTTACCTGTCTCACTGTGCTATACTTACCTGTCTCAGTGTGTTATACTTACCTGTCTCACTGTGCTATACTTACCTGTCTCAGTGTGTTATACTTACCTGTCTCACTGTGCTACACTTACCTGTATCACTTGCTATACTTACCTGTATCACTATGCTATACTTACCTGTCTCACTTGCTATACTTACCTGTATCACTTTGCTATACTTACCTGTATCACTGTGCTATACTTACCTGTCTCACTTGCTATACTTACCTGTCTCACTTGCTATACTTACATGTTTCACTGTGCTATACTTACCTGTATCACTGTGCTATATTTACCTGTCTTACTTGCTATACTTACCTGTCTCACTTGCTATACTTACCTGTATCACTGTGCTATACTTACCTGTCTCACTTGCTATACTTACCTGTCTCACTTGCTATACTTACCTGTATCACTATGCTATACTTACCTGTATCACTGCACTATACTTACCTGTCTCACTTGCTATACTTACCTGTCTCACTTGCTATACTTACCTGTCTCACTTGCTATACTTACCTATATCACTGTGCTATACTTACCTGTCTAAGTGTGTTATACTTATCTGTCTCACTTGCTATACTTACCTGTCTCACTGTGCTATACTTACCTGTCTCAGTGTGTTATACTTACTTGTCTCACTTGCTATACTTACCTGTCTCACTGTGCTATACTTACCTGTCTCAGTGTGTTATACTTACCTGTCTCACTGATTCTTTGTTTTGCAAGCCAATCTCTGTTCAACCTTCGTCATGCAGAGTCTTATACAAACCTGATAACTGCCCAGCACTATCAGATCTAGTCCAACCCTATAGTAACCTAACATCCCTTAGGTCTGCTGATAAAATATTGTTAAAAGTTAATAAAACCCAAAACATCTATGGCAATTTCCTTTTCTCCTATGCCATTGCCAAACAATGAAACTGTCTTCGACAACATATTCTTACCATCAATAACACAATAACATTTAAACAGACCCTACAAGAGTATTTCTCTAAACATAAGCTCTGCTCCTGTTCTCATGCAGGCTAAACACCCCAACCCATAAATATCTAACTCCTTTCTCTATACCACCCTTCTCAATATCTCCTGGCTTTTGAATCCTTCTTACTCCCAGATCGTAATATGTTTTCCCAAAAAAAAAAAAGAATGTTTGGAAAAATTGATATTGTTTGAAATGTTTGACAATTGCATATAATTGTTTAATATTGTTTATTATGCCTAACTTTGTTACTTCTGTTTTAAACACTATGGTAAGAACTTGTAATCTGTATTCCTTTTTATTCACTATAATTATTGTAACTAGCATATCTCATTGCAATCCTTCGTGGAGCTTTTCTCTCCGGGTCTCTACTGAAAATGGGCTGCTGACCCACCCAGACACTACCTGGATAACAAATGAAATAAATAAATAAAAAATAAAAATTCACTCTCAGAATAAGGGTACTATAGAAGCTGTCTCCCATACAAAATTACTCGGAGTTACTATAGATGAAAACCTGTCATTTGACCTCCACATCCACAATAATATCAAAAAAAACACACCAAAAATTAGGCACCCTCTACAGGCATAAACAATTCCTCAACTGCACTACAAAGCATACCCTTGCTTCATCTTTTCTCCTTCCTTCTCTCTTGTATGGTACTCCTCTCCTCAGCCAATATCCATTCCTCCCTAAAAACTGAACAGGAGCCCAACAGTAGCCAGCAGAAAAAGATGTTAATCCCAAAAAACACTTTCTTTTAACGTAAAGTCAATTTAATAAAACATTTTCTCACGTTTTCGTCACTTTAAGTAAAGTAACTTCTTCAGACACACAGACAAACAGCAGTTACAGTTTCTACAGCATTTAAACCATGTAGCATGAAGTCATGTGACTAATAGCAGCAATGAATTAAAGGTGCAAAGCACAATAATTCAAACACTATTAAAGTAAGTCTTAAAACTTACATACTACCTCAAATAAAAAGTGTGTATGCAATCAGTATACAATATACAAGGGTTATATTAATGTCATTAGTAAAAAGTTAAAAATACACTATCGTGTAAGATTTCTTAATTTAAGCAAACATGAAGTATTACAATTCTCATTCAAACCAGGCAAGCAGAAAACATTAAGTGCTAACTGCCATTCTAGTTCTCGTACCTCTAACAGTACTGGATATGGGCTACCTCTAATGTCAGGAAGTACTTGGTCAATAGCTTGGAATGTGAAACTATGTCCACCATTTAATGAAACATGTTTTGCTAAAGCATTTTCTGTTTTATTTTTGCTAATCGCATAAGAGTGTTCGTAAATTCTCTCACGAAGCTTCCTGTCTGTTTTCCCTATATAGAAAGCCGGACATAAGGTACAGAAAGCTAAGTAAACAACACTCTTGGACTCACAATTCAACTTATGGTTAATGTAAAATTTACACATCCTACATGCTACACACATAAAGGTTCCAGTAAGTCTAGAAGTAGGTTTAGTGCTTTTAATGTGAAAAATAAAATTTTAAATTAGTACCTCTTCTATAAACAATACTGGGTGACTGGCCAATTCTGTCAACTAGGGAAGAGTCCTTATAAAGGAAACTCCAATTTTTGTGGAGAATTAACCTAAGATGGTCACTGTCTTTACTAAAGGTGGTTATAAAAGTATTGCATAACGAGGTCTCCCTAGTTTGCTGAGTCATTGAAGGTTTTATAAAGGTAACCAAGTCACTGTTTGGTGACTGTGTAGGTCAAATGGCAACCTGGCTAGGAGGTGACTCTACCAGGTTAACATCAATGACAATGGAAGGTGAGGTCAAGTGTGGTTGAACTATACCTCTACTCCGTTTGTTTATGATTTCTTCAGTTAAATCATTTATTAAACTAACCGGGTAGCCTCTGTTGCAAAACACGTCTCTTAAGAGTTGACTTTCAGAATTAAAGTCATCTTCATTAGTACACATCCTTGCGGCTCTAATGAGTTGACCTTTCACTATTGAACGTTTTTGCCTGCAAGGGTGTGCACTAGAAAAATGTAAATAGGAGTTGCAATATGTAGGTTTTCTATAAATTTTGGAAACATATCTCCTATTTACTATATCTTTTTTATATATTGACATCCAAATAGTCAATACTAGTAGTGTGACAAGTGTAAGTACATTTAAAAAATGGTGTAGTAGAGTTAAAGTAATCTATCATTTGTTTAGCTTGTGATTCATTTCCTTTAAAAATCACAAAGATGTTGTCTAAAAATCTGGTATAAAAAGTAAAGGAAGTGTAAATTTCAGAGTTATTGAATACAAAATATTCTTCCCATTGAGCCATAAACATGTTCGCCAAGCTCGCTCCGCAAGGGGAGCCCATAGCAACTCCATGTTTTTGTAAATAGATCTTGTCGTTAAAAATAAAAAAAGTTGTTGGAAAGTATAATATCAATTAACTCAGTTGCCAGGTCAATATCCCTTTGTGGAGCTTTTTTATTTTTCATATAAACTTCTACCCACTCAATCGCTTCTAAGTGTGGAATAGAAGTGTATAAGTCAACTACATCGATTGTAAGAAAGCTGTCTTCTTGGTTAACTTCTAAAATGTCCACATTTTTCAACAAAGCCCATGAATCTTTGTATACTCATGACTCAAGTTTAAGTCAATATCCCTTTGTTTATTATACTTTCCAACAACTTTTTCATTTTTAACAACAAGATCTATTTACAAAAACATGGAGTTGCTATGGGCTCCTTTATGAGCGAAGCGTGAGCATGTTTATGGCTCAATGGGAAGAATATTTTCTATTCAATAACTCTGAAATGTACACTTCCTTCACTTTTTATACCAGATTTTTAGACAACATCTTTGTGATTTTTAAAGGAAATGAATCACAAGCTAAACAAATGATAGATTAATTTAACTCTACTACACCATTTTTTAAATGTACTTACACTTGTCACACTACTAGTATTGACTATTTGGACATGAATATATAAAAAAGATATAGTAAATAGGAGATATGTTTCCATAATTTATAGAAAACCTACACATTGCAACTCCTATTTACATTTTTCTAGTGCACACTCTTACAGGCAAAAACATTCAATAGTGAAAGGTCAACTCATTAGAGCAGCAAGGATGTGTACTAATGAAGATGACTTTAATTCTGAATGTCAACTCTTAAGAGACATGTTTTGCAATAGAGGCTACCCGGTTAGTTTAATAAATGATTTAACTGAAGAAATTGTAAACAAACGGAGTAGAGGTATAGTTCAACCACTCTTGACCTCACCTTCCGTTGTCATTGATGTTAACCTGGTAGAGTCACCTCCTAGCCAGGTTGCCATTTGAACTACACAGTCACCAAACAGTGACTTGGTTACCTTTATAAAACCTTCAATGACTCAGCAAACTAGGGAGACCTCTGTATGCAATACGTTTATAACCACCTTTAGTAAAGACAGTGACCAACTTAGATTAATTCTCCACAAAAATTGGAGTTTCCTTTATAAGGACTCTTCCCTAGTTGACAGAATTGGCCAGTCACCCAGTATTGTTTATAGAAGAGGTACTAATTAAATTTTTTTTTTGAAATTAAAAGCACTAAACCTACTTCTAGACTTACTGGAACCTTTATGTGTGGAGCATGTAGGATGTGTAAATACATAAAAACAGGTAATTCTTTTAGAGTATTGAATACATATAAATTTTACATTAACCATAAGTTGAATTGTGAGTCCAAGAGTGCTGTTTACTTAGCTTCCTGTACCTTATGTCAGGCTTTCTATATAGGGAAAACGGACAGGAGGCTTCGTGAGAGAATTTATGAACACTCTTATGCGATTAGCAAAAGTAAAACAGAAAATGCTTTAGCAAAACATGTTTCATTAAATGGTGGACATAGTTTCACATTCCAAGCTATTGACCAAGTACTTCCTGACATTAGAGGTGGCCCATATCCAGTACTGTTAGAGGTACGAGAACTAGAATGGCAGTTAGCACTTAATGCTTTCTGCTTGCCTGGTTTGAATGAGAATTGTAATATTTCATGTTTGCTTAAATTAAGAAATCTTACACGATAGTGTATTTTTAACTTTTTACTAATGACATTAATATAATCCTTGTATATTGTATACTGATTGCATACACACTTTTTATTTGAGGTAGTATGTAAGTTTTAAGACTTACTTTAATAGTGTTTGAATTATTGTGCTCTGCACCTTTAATTCATTGCTGCTATTAGTCACATGACTTCATGCTACATGGTTTAAATGCTATAGAAACTGTAACTGCTGTTTTTCTGTGTGTCTGAAGAAGTTACTTTACTTAAAGTGACGAAAACGTGAGAAAAATTTTTATTAAATTGACTTTACGTTAAAAGAAAGTGTTTTTTGGGATTAACATCTTTTTCTGCTGGCTACTGTTGGGCTCCTGTTCTGTTTTGGATTGTTTGTTTCTTCCGCCCAGTTTATTTGTTTTTCCTCCCTAAAAACTCACAACCTGTTATAACAAGGTTGCCAAATTCTCAACCAACGCAAAATACTCTTACCATCACTGCATCTCTCTCTACAGCAGCTTAACTGGCTTGAATTTTCACATTAGCTAACTTACCTGCAACTACTCACGGCACACAAAATTATATACAAACCCACAAACTGCCAGCCCTCTCCTCTTTCATAACCCGCTACCACCCACACAGGCCAATCAGGCCCGAAAATCAACTTCTCCTGCAAGTATACAAACCAAAACTTCCAGCAGGTGACATGCTGTATTCCTTCTCTATTGCCATGCTATGGAATTCTCTCCCAGTCTCCATCAGAACCTCTAGCAAAATTACCTCTTTTAAAAAATCTCTGCCACAGCATCTCTTCACCCAATGGCAATGTAGTTGTCTCAGCTCTCAATCCTCCATTACCTAATTGCTCACCTCCTACAACATACTTCACCTCCTCTGCCTCCACACCCTTTCCACCCCTCATCACTACTTTTCACATTTATACTATCTGGATACTCTCCCTATCTCACAACTAACTTAAATTATGCTCACTGCCTCACACTACTGATCCCAGTGCACCCTGTAAATATATTTCTATAACTGCTTTGTCACTACTAAATTTCAAAATGCATTATGCTAACCTGTGTGTATTTCAAACTATTTTAACATGCAAATATCTCATTACATGATTCATCATTTACTGATCTTGTATACTACCCTTTGTCTCTGTATAATACCTTTCACAAATGCTGATTTTTGTATACTACATTTGCCTTTGTATAATCACATTGTATATACATATAATATGTTAATATGCATTCCTATTGTATGTCTGTATAATATTTCTGCTCTTTGCTTCAATATTACACACATCTAACAGTTTCTAAGAGTTTTTTATACACCACTATACTAACTTACTGTTGGAGCTTTTCTCCCCGGGCTCCACTGAAAATGGGCTCTTTTGGCCCAGTGACCTTTCCCAGTAAACAAATGTCAATAAATAAATAAATAAATAAATAAATAAATAAATATTGTGATTGATATATCTGTGTAAAAAGTAATGAGACCCAAGGGTTATAGTGCTTGTTTAGGGTGGTTCTGAGGGAAACAAATGGATGTATTCTATATATACTGCACCCTTAGCAATGTTTCCACATATAGTTTTATGTCCTCGACTGGACAATAAACAGCAATGATAAAATATCATACATACAATTCCATAGCGCAACAAGCCTTGCATTTGTGCGTTGGTTAACAAAGTGTTCACACATGTAAGATAGGCCTGTTTGCGTGCAAAGAAGCAATGCTCAAATGCGAGGTGCATTGCTAATGCTTGCTACAATATACCAGTCCCATCTCTACTCCAGACCAGCTTTTTGCAATGGCTTAGGGCATTCATTGAATGGATCCATTTTCTAGTTTTGGATGTCTACTTTCTATGAAATCTGTTTTCCTCCTGTTTCCACAATGTTGTGCATTGTGCAAAGAAGATAAGCTTAACCATAGGGTTTTTCGGGATGCAGTGCATCAGGCAAAACTGGAATCAAAATAGGACTGATAGGAAAAGATACTAAAACTAAGAAACACATTCAAAATCTGTAAAAGCACAGTAAAATTGGTAATACACATCACAAATTTCTACATATGTCAGGATTTGAACCCTCACACTAATACAGCTTCAGAAAACAGGAGAGATTCCTTAGTCGTCTTGGCTACACAAACAGCTTTGCATCAATGAAATGAAAAATTCTTTACACAGCCAGCTGCATCAGAATGTACACTGCTATCAAACCATCAGCTGTGATTTGCATGTTTAATTCTTTTTACTATGTTTGGACATAGAGCAGTTAGTGATCACACAACCTGCCATAATTATGCTTACAAATATACAGCTCTGTGTTACCTTTCTGTGTTTCTTGATCATTCATCAGTTATCTAACACATGCAGTCCGTAAGGTAGTCTAAATCATTGGCCTTAACATGTGAGAGGATATTAACTGGGAATAATATGAAATGAACAAATGAAGTCCAGGTTGAATGACACAAACACACATATACTGTTCTTTTGGGGATAGCATAGCTGAGTTATTGTTGTGGCAGGAACAAGGGTACACTCCTCTTTTGGCATGGGGGCAAAGCTCAGTTACTATTATGACACAAGCAAGTCTGAAGCCTGAAACTGTAATGTGTATCATCACTTTCTAACTTCTGTCTTTAATAATTTACCACTACAAAGGTATAGTGTAAACTGAGGCCATGCAGGGAACATCAGAATTCTTCAGAAGTATGACTGTGTGACTCTTTCATCCCTGAGGCCTACTAATTACTAATGGACAAATATAAGTAAAATAAGTGTCTGTTGTCACATGTTAAGGTACATATCTATCACTATTCCCTTGCTTACTGTACCATGTTAGGAAATACAAGAATATACCATAATATTATTAAAGAATACATCTAGGTTCAGGATTTACTGTGCAAATGCAGCAGTTGACACACCCTTAGTTCAGGGCTGACTCTGTCTGACACAAGCAGTACACAATCCATACATGGGGAGGTAAAGGTTGTGTGAGTTGCCTGGCATCAATTTTACTATATGCATGTGAGCAGAAGGAAAGGTATTAGGTCCCTAGGTGGTCAGAGAATGACAGTATTAGGTCCGTAGGTGGTCAGAGAATGTGCTATGCATTGTCTCTTAGCCAAAGCAAGGGCATACTGAGCATGCCTACGTCTACCTACAGGGACAGCAGCTCTGAGTCCTCCTCTGACTGTGGCTGTGGTGACCTAAGCACTGGTGAGCAGATGTGTGTCCTTCCCCCTTGCTAATCCTGCTCCAATGATTTCTGAAGGATCAGATTGTGGAGCATAGCACATACTGTGACTATTTGTGTACATGTGCATAGATTATACTGCAGGGCTCCACTGGATATATCTAGGCACTGGAACAGTGATGTCAGAAGCCCAAACACATGCCCAAACACATGCTCTATAATGTTTGTAGTTTGAACATGTGCCTCATTATGGCAATCTTCCATGGGTGAGTGTGCACTTCTGATAGGTGTCATCAGCCACGGTTCCAGGGCATAACCAGCATCCCCCAGTGAATGACCCTGTGGGATGTCCCCCCAGCAAACATCTAGTACAGCTGTGATGTGTGCCAGATATGGGAGTCATGATAAATGCTAGGGCTGCCAGCAGACACATTCAAGATAATTCCCTGGGCATTACACATGACTTGGCAGTTGATGAAGTGGTATCCCTTGTGGTTAATGTAGATTCTACTTTTCTCACCAGGTGATGCTTTAATGTGTACATGAGTGCAATCTATGGCACCCGGTACTTCAGGGTAGTGTGTTATATGGTAATACAGTTCCCTATTGCTGTCCCTGTTTTCAGAAGTAAGGGGGGAGAAATATATGCTCAGTGGCATGTATGAACATAGCATTCAGAAATTGGTAGAGGACCCTGGAGGCTGATGCCTGTAACACACCCATCATGTCCTCAGTTGGTCTTTGAAAGGTACCAGTAGCTAATATTCTAAGGGCTAAACATACCTTAGTTTCTACTGGGATGAGTTCTCCTCAGTTGGCTCTGGCTCTGAGTTGAGGGTGGCAGAGCTCACAGAGTTCTTATAATGTGTCCCTGTCCATCCTGTAGCGCTGTACAATCTCCAGCTCATGTAACTCCTGGAAGGTTACCCTGGGCCTGAACACTCTTCTCCTTCTTAGTCTAGGCCTACTGTCAGCAGCAGCAGCAGTGACTTTGGCATCTAGCACATACAGGTGTAGAATAGCTGCAGCAGCCCCTAGCATTGTCTCAGTTCAAATTTCCAAGTCTGTACTCCAATAGTACTGAATTATAAAAAAAACAGGATGTCAACTACATGGATACTTTGTACAGTGTTGAATAGCTCCACTGTGTTGGATTGGTTGATTAACATGCAATTCACCTGTTCATGCTATAACTTGCATCTATTAAACACATCTGTTACTTGCTTATTAGTGCACTATGCGCAGCTATGCTCATCTCCGGTTACCTTTGCATACCTTCACATAAATAAGGTAGGCATAGGCAAAACTAATATTTTCTCCATTCTCAGGATATCACACAAACATGGTCCATAAAAAGAGAAGGAAAGGTTGCACACCCTGTAGTCAAACCCAGGACCATCTATATTCCAGTCCTAACACATAGATGCACTGCCACTCAGGGTGGAGCACAAATAGAGCTGGATGTTTGTGTTTTACATTGTTCTGAGGAAGTCCCTTGAGTGGGGAAGAAAGCGCTCAACATTTTCTACAATAAACTGTGTTTTACTAAGGTGGTTGTCCTGTCCTTTCTGGTCATTTGATTATCTGGTTTAATTCTTTCCTTGGAGTTAATAATGGCTCCCAGCTTGCAGTCATCTGCGAACTTCATCAGCCAGAGTCCCTCCGTGTTGGCCTGGACTTCTGAGAAGTAGATGCCAAACAGGAGAGGACCCAGGTCTGATCCCTGTGGGACTCCACTCATGACTGGTCAGCAATCTGACTTGGAGTCCGTTACTTTCACACTGTGGGTTCTATCTGTGAGCCAATTTGCAATCCACCTAGTGATATAAGGGTTGATGCCTAGTTTGGTGAATTTATCAATAATTCCTAAGTGGGGAATGCTATCAAAGGCCTTGGCCAGATTGAGGTAGGCTGTATGAACTGCCTTGCCCTCATCCACAGCTCTGGTTATTGGCTCAAAGACGTCAACCAGGTTGAGCAGGCATGATTTACCTTTCACAAAACCAAATTGCATGGAATCTAGAGTTTGGACATTCCCTATATCCTTGTTAATAAGGTCCATGATGATGCACTCCATAGCTTAATATATCAGGCTCATCAGGCTAATGGGGCGATAATTCCCAGGGTCTGTAGTCACTCCCCCTTTATGGAGAGGGATGACTGTAGCAGAGTGCCATACAATAGGGACAAACCCTGAGTTGAGGCTGTGATTGAACAGGACACACAGATGTGGTTCCAGTTCACTTTGTACTTCATGTGGAACACATCCAGGGATATTGTTGGGTCCCATGGAAGCTCTATTCCTGGCCTTGGACAATGCAGCTTTAACTTGTGCTGCATTAATACTGGGTGCCTGGCAGTCCTCCGATATTGTGATTGGTCCTTTGGGGGGGGCATTAAAGTTGGCACTGAATCTGTTGGCCAGTATGTTGGCAATATCTGTTGGCTCAGTATAGGAGGTACCATTGTGCAGTAACTCAGAGCAAACCTGGGTATTGCAATGGAGATTCTTGATATAACTATAGAAAGCTTTGTGGTTGTTTTTAGTCTGTGCCACAATTTTGCCTTCATAGCTGGCTTTAGAGGTTTTGATGAGGGGTATCAACTTTTTGTTGAGGCTAATAAGAGAGTTTTGCCAGTCTTGGGACTTCACCTTTTTCTGCAACAGTATATTCCTTCTGTTATGGAGTTTATTAATGACAGGGGACCACCAGATTGGCTTCCTTTTTTGGAGGAGAGCATCTTGGTTCTGTTGGGTATGGCTAGTTTTATGCATTTATGTATGTGTTTGTACAGTGTATTGGTGTATGATTCGGCAGTCATGCATCTATTTTCCATTGACATGGGTGCTGTGAAGTTAGCCACCTCTGTTTTTAGGAGCCGAAAGTCAGCTTTGGAGAGCTTTTTCATGGTGGTTACCTTTGCAGGGGGTGTGGGTAAGATGTGGATTTCCATGGTGATTAGTTTGTGGTCGGATCTAACTAGGGATGGATTGACTATTGGTGTTGAGCAATGGTTGCCCATGTTAGTAATAACCAGGTCAAGGATGTTGCTTCCTCTAGTGGGGGTAAAAATGAGCTGGTCCAGGGATTGGAACTGATGAATTCCAGGAGGCGTTACGCCAGTGTATTGGTGCATGAGTAGTTTTCCCAGTTGATGGAGGAGTAGTTGAAGTCACCTAGTATGAGAGTGGTGGGTTGGACCATAATAGTTTCCAGGATGTTTAGGAATGTGGAGTGAGAGTGTTGGGACATGGTTGGGGACCTATAGCAGGCTATGACCTGAATCGCTGCCTTATCCAATAGGTTCATAGGTTCATAGGTTCATACTAGGCTTTCTGCCCTAGGGCATTTATAAGCCTAGCCAGAGTGTGTTTGGCTTTCGCCACCCATTTTAAATTAATTTTGCTATGCCCTTTTTCAAGGTTAGTATACTGTGCCTCTGTCTAACAGTGGCACAGAAGTGATACCCGGGGTAAACCTACAATCTCCCATCCACTCATCAAGATTCCTCTTAAAGAGAGTCAATGAGGGGCTCTGCCTAACCTGGACTGGGATTTTATTCCAGAGTGAAGGGAGCCTCTGGGTTATGAATCTGTCCCTCCAGCATGTCCTATTTATTTCAGTGCTGAGGTTCAAGTCTCTCGAGCACGTAGCTCGATGGGATTTGGATTTTCTGAGGTGCAGCATGTCCATTAATTCCGGGTTGGGCATGGCTTTATACGTCAGGCACAGATCGCCTCTGAGCAGGCGGTATGCCACTGAGTAGAGCTGGAGTTTCTTTAACTGGACAGCATATGGCATCTGTTTGAGCCCTTTGATCCTCTTGGTGAGGTACTTTTGGGGTCTTGTTGCTGCAGGTGTCTGGTAAGGTACATCCCAAAAGGGGAATTGTACTCAATTATGGGCCTGATGAGGGATGAGTAAAGAGGCACGATGACCTCCCCTGATCTAGATGTGAATCCCTTCATGATTAGGTGGGCTATATAAAATGTTTTTCTAACCATTTTGGCCATGTGGTTGTCAAATGAGAGATTGCTATCAACTTGGGTCCCCAGGTCCCTAATTACTTCTTCTGTACTTAATGGATTGCCACCTATGTGGTAATTTGTGGGCACTTTGTTTTTGCCAAAGGGGATGACTATACACTTTTTGGCGTTTAGCTTGAGGCCATGGCTCTGGCACCAGTTGTCTGTTTCTATGAGTCCCTTTTGGAGGATGCTTGTGTCAGCCGGAGAGTCGATTATGGCGCACAGTTTGCAGTCATCTGCGAACTTGGTCAGCCACAGTCCTTTCATATTTGCCTGTACCTCCGAGAAATATATACCGAACAAGAGAGGTCCCAGGACTGAGCCTTGTGGGATGCCACGTGTAACTGGTTTGGAGTCTGACATGGCTCCAGCAATTCTAACCATGTGGGTTCTGTCCTTGAGCCAGTTTGCAACCCATCTAGTGACATAGGGGTTTATATTTAAGCTGGTGAGCTTATCTATAATGCCCGAGTGGGGCATTATATCGAAGGCTTTTGTGAGGTCCAGGTAGGCTGTGTGGACAACCTTCCCCTCGTCAATGGCTTTGGTGACTGTTTCAAAGAAATCGACCAGGTTTAAGAGGCAGGATCTGCCCTTAACAAAGCCGAACTGGGTAGGATCCAGTGTCTGTAGGTCCCCAATATCTTTATTTATGAGGTCCATGATGATCCTTTCCATAGCTTTGCAGACCAAGCTAGTCAGGCTTATGGGGCGATAGTTTCCAGGATCCTTTGGGGCACCACCTTTCTGGAGAGGGACCACTGTTGCTGTACGCCACTCTTTGGATACATATCCTGTAGTAAGGCTGAGATTGAACAGTAGTTTTATGTTTGGGTTTAGCTCTTCTTGGAGTTCATGTAGGACACAGCCTGGGACACCGTCTGGTCCCATTGATGCTGTGTTTTTTGCTTTGGAGAGGGTGGCTCTTACCTGAGCATCTGAAATGTCAAGGGGGCAGCACTCTGCTGGGATAGATATTCGCCCTTTTGGTGGGGGGGGGGGGTTGCGCTGAACCTGTCAGCTAGGATGTTGGCAATGTCTGTGGGTTCGGTGTATTTTTTGTCATTTTGGACTAATTCTGAGCATATCTGGGAATTCCCACCCAGGTTCCTAACATAACTAAAGAAAGCCTTGTGATTATCCTGTGCAATTTTTCTCTCGAAGCTGGCTTTAGACGATTTTATGAGTGCCCATAGTTTTTTGCTAATACTGATCAGAGATGCCTTCCCTTTTTGGGATTTTGCTCTATCATGTAGTAGCTTCCTCCTTTTATTGTATAGTTTGTTTATGGCTGGGGTCCACCAGACAGGACATCTGCCTTTGGAGGATTGGGTCTTGGTTTTATTTGGGATTGCATGATCCATGCATTCCTGAAGGTGTTCATAGAATGCGTTTATAAAGGATTCTGCGGTCTGGGCCGTATTCTCCACAGGCCCGGGGGCTTTGAAGGATTCCACCTCGGTTTTGAGGAGTGAATTTGCTTTAGAGAAGTTTTTCACTGTGGTTTTCTGAGCAGGGGTGGGGTCGGGATGTGAATATCCAGTGAGATTAGTTTATGGTCTGATCTTACCAGTGAGGGATACACTTCTGGTCTGGAGCATAGAGTCCCCATGTTGGTGATGATCAGGTCCAGTATGTTTTCCCCTCTTGTGGGAGTGGTAACAAGTTGTTCCATAGCATTTGAGTTTATAAATTCTAGGAACCTTTGGGCTAGGGTGTTGGAGCTAGAGTAATGCTCCCAGTCTATGTTTGGGTAGTTGAAGTCACCCAATATAATGGTGTTTGGAGAGACTTTCATATTTTCCAGTGTTCTCAGGAAGGCCGAATGGGGTTCCTGGGTTTGGGAGGGTGGTCTGTAGCAGGCTATAAACTGTAAGGCAGTTTTACCCACTGCTAGTTGCACATGGATAGTCTCTGATGCTTCGTGTTGTGCCACCAACCTGGAGGTGTGGGTATCTTTGACGAATATTGATACTCCCCCTCCTTTTGTGGTTCGGTCCAAGTTATGGGGCCGAAAAGCATGGTATGAGGTATAACCTGGTAGTGCTGTGGTGCTCTCGGGAGCCTTGAACCAGGTTTCTGTTACTGCACAGATATCGATGTTCTCCATGCTAAGGAGAGTTTAGAGTGCGTGCATCTTGAGGTTTAGACTTCTGGTGTTGAGTAGCATTACTCTTAGTTTCTTATCCCTTGTGATACCTATGGAGGTGGGTTTGTCTTTTGAGCCTTGCCTAAAAAAGGCACTATGGGGGTAACAAGAGCCTTTGCCAATATCTGAAAGCCCAGGGGTGACAGGTGCAAGCCGTCCCTAGCAAAGCATCGTGGCTTGTCGTGCATGTCATCCCAGGCTGACAGGCAATGTTAGTTGTACCCGAAGTATCTCAGTTGTGTTATGCTGGGCTACTAGTCTGGAGGTGTGCATATCCTTTATGAATATAGAGACATCACTGACTTTGGAGCTTTGGTCCATGTTCTGTGGCTGAAAGGTGTGGAATGAGTTATAGCCTGGTAGAGCAGGGGTGCTTTCTGCTGCTTTAAACCAGGTCTCTGTTACAGCACAAATGTCGATGTTCTCCCTTTGGAGGAGTGATTCGAGCAAGTGCATCTTGAGATTTAGACTTCTAGCGTTGAGCAGCATGACCCTCAGATTGCATTTATTTATTGCTGTTATGGTGGTAATTTGATCTTTGGAACATCACCTAAAAAGGCACTATAGGGGTGGCAAGAGCTTAGCCCATATCCTGAAACCCAGGGGTGACAGATGCAGGCCATCTCTGGCAAAGCATCAAGGTCTGTCAAGCATGTCATCCCAAGCAGACAGATGGATCCCCTTAGAATGACACCAGAAACTTAGCCAATTGTTGAAGTCAATCATTTTCTGCTTGTACTGCAGTATTATTCTGGGTGACAGTAGGATGCTGGTCAGGACTAGGGTCATACTTGTCTGGACCACATAATCTGAGAGCTCCACCATGTCTTTTTTCATGTAGTCCAGGGAGGTGTGTCTCAGGTCCTTCACACCCACATGGACAGTGACAGAGTCATACCTGTACCTGTTGTGGAGTGACCTGAGTGCATGCGTTATGTGTCATATTCTGGCACCTAATAGCTGACTGTTACCTTCTCCTTATTCAATCTAGTGAGTTGAACATCAGTGTGCCTCACTATTAAGTCACCTATGATTAGTGTATTGGGCAAGCCATTTTGCCTTAGGAGCTTAGGTTGAGGGGCACACTGTGTAGGTGAGCTATGTCTTGTGGTTTGTGCTGTGTCATGGCGGTTGAGTGCGTTTCCACCTTGAAGGTCTCTGCTGTTTTAGTAGATTTCTATTGAGAGGCTCCACGAAGGTGGGTGTGTGGTTTGTGTTTTTATGTGAGACCTGTGATGGTGGGTGTTCTGGAGGGCTATGTGTTGCATGTGGTGTGGTGCAGGTGTTGACCTTCTCCTCTTGACCAGCTATTCTGGTCTTGGTTGAGAGTGCATGGCTTTCAATTTGGATATATAAGTGCATCTCTGACAAGTCTGAGTGTTGGGAGGTAAGAGGAGAGGGTTGTCTGTGTATATGAGTTGGTTGCTACACTGCCTCAGATTGTCTGTGTACATGAGGCAGTTGCTACACTGCCTCAGAATGCCCAAGTTTACCAGGTTAATAGGAGAAAGTACAGGGAACTGACTTTTAGACATGCCAGGAGGGATGGTCATTATTATAGCAATAACCCACGCCTGGGTGTGGGTAATGCTGGATTTACCCATGGTTGGCGTGGTTTGGTCCCAAGGGCGAAGCCCGAGGGACCAAACAAAGCCAACCATGGGTAAATACAGCATTACCTACACCCAGAAGTGGGTTATTGCTATTATACCATGACATTATTTAAGAAAAGAAACTATTACTTTTCTTAAATAATGGCATAGTATAATGCCTGTTTACTGCCCTTCCGCAGATGTCTGGCATCCGGCAGTTCTTATGTACTGCGCTACCGCAGTACATCAGAGTTGTGGGCAAAGCAACGGAAGCAAGATCTCCGCTTTTTTTTACTATTTTGCTATGTTAAATGGGTTTAACATAGTGAGACAGTTTTAAAATAAGCAACGGAAATGTCCTTTGCTTATTTTAAAACTGCCTTGCTATGTTAAACCCATTTAACATAGTGAAACAGTAAAAAAAGCAACGGAGATCTTGCTTTCTCCGTTGCTTTTTTTTAAAAACCTGTCTCGCTATGTTAAATGGGTTTAGCATAGCGAGACAGCTTTAAAATAAGCAACGGAGATCTCAGATGTGCTGACTGGTGAGTGAGAGAGCCTGGATTCTAGATTTTTAATATAGGTGCATCTCTCACATATTGAATTCATGTGGGCTAGAAGAAGAGGGTTATCAGTGTACATGAGGCAATTGCTACATTTTCTCAGGATGCCCTTGTCAACCAGGCTGGCTGGAGAAACTGTGGGAAATTGTCCGCCCATCAGGCTAGGTAGGTTTTTATGTAGTCAGAAAAAAGGAAGATGACCAGGTAGAGTACAGGACAGGAGAAGAGGTCACAAAAATGATGGACTAGTGGATAAGATCTGTGTTAGTACCTGAAGAGCTTTGCTGAATGTATCACCTGCCAGTGAGATACAATCAGGTGTAAGCTAAGTACCAAGAGAAAATTTGCAAGCGGAGATGTTTGCATATATAACTGACAAGGGTAACCACTTCTGTGCAGCAGTGCACAATGGTGCACTTCATGTAAATGTGGGGTTTAAGTAGCAGATGTAATCAAATGGAATATAACAAATTAACCAATAAAAAGCTGAAAACTGAGCACTGCTCCAGTAACCTTCAATCCAGTAAGTTCTAACTACACGCTCCTGCCACTAGGATGTAGGGGAATCCTCTCCAACAAAATGCAGTTCACAAGTGCAAAATACAAGGAATAAGTCTACTTAAGTTTTTTTTGTGATCAGTAGATACCTCATATGGATCAGTTAATTTCAGCAGAGCAGTAGCAGGTCACCAAACTCTGTGGAGCTTTTAAAAAACAAGTGCAAATGCACACAAATGTGGGGCTTATTTAGCAGTTGTAATCAAACAGAATAAAAAAAAAATAACCAATAAAAAGATCAACACCAAGCCTGTTCCAGTAACCTTCAATTGAATAAGTTTGAACTGCACTCTCCTGCCACGAGGATGCAGGGGAACCCTCTCCAACAAAAGTTAGCCTGGTCAAGTTACCCAAATAGAACTACATTCAGCAGGTCTGAATCTAAGCAATGCTACAGTAATTAAAGTGCAAAATAAGAAGAAACAACTCAAAATATGCAAGTTTACAGAACAACGTCAGCTGGTTGTTTGTCTCATTCACCTGTTTCACCTCTCCTTTCTCCCCCTCTACTCATAGGTTATAAAAGTCTACAAATCACCAAATATGAATTCAAGTAAATCCAAAAAGGCAGCCTGGAAGTCCGTGAAACTGTTTATTAAAGTTAAGTAAACTAAAGCGCTTTTCGTACGTACAATCTACGAACTTCTTCAGAGAACCAAATGACTGAAAACACACCCTTAATATAACTTTTCCAAGTCAGCTGATGTTACGCTCATTATTCAGTTCATTTTAAAAGAAACAGCATCAAATAAAAAAACTATTAAGTTAGTTCTCTGAAGAAGTCCGTGCATTGTACGTACGAAAAGCGCTTTAGTTTACTTAACTTTAATAAACAGTTTCACGGACTTCCAGGCTGCCTTTTTGGATTTACTAGTTTGATTTTGTTGTTTGGTAGCAGTATGAATTCAAGTAACACCTACAGCAAGCTCAGCATTTTGAATCTCTGGCCTGCAGCATACCAAAGTAAAGTAAATGACTGAAAATAATGAGTGTCCTGCAAGCTGTATATTCTTTGTAAGGCGGTCTGCACACCGCGGGGCATCACCTTTCCTATTATCCTACCTCTTCATCTCTATTTCACTGCAAATAATTCCCCTCCTTGAATTTCTTTACTTTTTACCCCCTCTCAGTGTTTTATATTAATTCTGGGATATCTAGTAAACCCTACCCTATACTACAGCTCAGTAACTTGCTTTTCCCTTCCTTTTACCCTTTCCACTGCATTCTTGTCATTAAATACTCTATAATAGTCTAATTACTGATTACTTCATTCTACATATGTTTCCGGTGATAGGATTCTGCTGATAGCTGCAACCTGCTTCTTCCCACTCCATTCACTCTGCTCACTCCACTCCCCTGACCTGCCCCCATATCCCACTCACCCCATTGCCTCTACTCATATCCCCACCAAACCAGTCCCTCCAATTTCCATTACCCAGTTATATATAACTCTACCCTGTCTGCACCCACATGACATTTATACCTTACCTACTTTTATTCAAGCAAGGTTATCTTCTCTCCCCTCCCTCCATCACCTTAAATCTCACTCCCCCCACTGTAATTCTTTGCATTTTACTATACTTCAGTCCTCACAATACAAACACCACCTCTAACTTTCTCTCAGTCACCTTAAATCTCATCCCCCACTGTAATTCTTTGCATTTTACTATACTTCAGTCCTCACAATACAAACACCACCTCTAACTTTCTTACATTAACTCCAGACTTGCCACCTTCTCTCCTATTACTCCTGTGTTTTCATTCTACCTATTAATACACACATCAGACTAGCACTGCAAAATAAATTTACTATTCACCATTTACGTCTCTCCCATCCTTATCACAAACTACAAGGCAAAACACCTATCAACCTTGTCAAAGCCCACCCTGAAGATTACACATTTCCAGCCTTATCTTAAGCTGCTCACATATCACTCGATAACATAAATCTCTAATTACACCTAATGTTTCAGTCTAACATGAGGCAACGCAGTGGTGCAGTGGTTAACGTTGTCGCCTCACAGCAAGAGGTTCTCCGGTTCGATTCTTGGCTGGGTTGCCTTCTGTGTGGAGTTTGCATGTTCTCCCTGTGTTTGCGTGGGTTTCCTCTGGGTACTCCAGTTTCCTCCCACATTCCAAAGACATGCATCTGATGCATTTCTCCCCGGGCCTCCGCTGAAAACAGGCTCTGTGGAACCTAGTCAGACATTCCCAGTCAACAAATGTTAAATAAATAAATAAAACATAGAAGTACCACTTCTACTATTTGTAAACCCTCACTCACACTCTTAACCTCCCTAACATCTTTACTCTTAATTCTCAACCTCGCTATAACTATATCCTTGCATACCACCTCCACACCAATACACATCAATAACCTCCTCTAACCATCTCCCCAATAAACAACACAGCTTCTTGCATATCTCCTCCCAGCTTTTCCCCTATATCCTCCCATATTATTCAATCTACAAATTGGCATCCTCACCTCCTATAAAACCGCACTTGACACCAGTGCCATCACCTATGCGTAAAAACACATCCCATGGTACCCATTCCTCATCACCTATCTAGTCAAAAGTGGAGACATGCATCCTAACCCAGGCCCACCCTTTAATCTTAACCTCAAAAGTAACCCCAAAGACTTAAACATGCTAATACTGAACCATAGAAGTATATGTAATAAAATAGCCCCACTGCATGCCTGGACGGATCAAATTAAACAAAGATCTTACCTGCCAGTCCACTCTAGACTGGATCCTGGTAGCCCACCCCCACCAGTTATCCCTCTTCTTGTACACTATTACCCTGGGCAATCATCTTCCAGCTTATGCCCTTAGAACAAATTACTACCAACAAAGAGTACACACTGTAAAATCGGTTAAGAATTCAACTAATTTTTGTGACCATAAATTCAACAATCTTCTACATGGAATAGATTGGACAACCATTAAACAACTACCCCTTAATGATGCTGTACTATACTTTAATAATACCTTCCTTCACATACTTAATACACTAGCCCCCATTTGTATGAAAAGAATCAGAAAGAACTCAGCCCCATGACTCTCTAAGAAATGTAAACACCTGATGAAGTAAAGGGACCCAGCCTGGAAAACCTGGAAACTGAAATAAAATCAGTTCAACTTCAAAACACTATGTAACAAAGTGACAAAATGAATCAACAAGGATAAGAAATCATACTATTCCCAGCTTCAACTCCAGCATAAAACCAACCCCCAAAATGTTGGCACTCTATATCTACTCTACTTAACCCTGGGGCAAATAGAGCTCACACCCCATCACCTAATACCTCTCCATCACAAACTGATGAAAACTTTAACAAGCACTTCATAAAATCAGTAGCAAACCTACTAACACCCCCACTGCTGATCCCCCCCACCCTTCAACCTATTTATGCACCAGTCCTATACCATCAACTACCTCTAACCCTGTCATTAATAACCCCCGTACTCAACAAAATGTCATACAAACCCCATTCTTATTTCAGCCCATACCCAATGACACTATTAAATAACTACTACAAAAACTAAAAACCTGCTCTACCTCAGCTGGTAATCTTCCACCACACTACCTCAAACTGGCTGCTAACTCAGTCGCCTACACAATCAGTATCCTTATAAATAGGTCTTTATCTGAATCAGAAGTACCTCCCATATGGAAACAATCTCACATCACCCCCATCCACAAAGGAGGCAACACCACTGAACCAACCAACTTCCACCGTATATCCATTTTGTTACCCATATCCAGAATTCTTGAAAGAGGTATCCGTCAGAGGTAATGCAATACCTATTGGAAAACAATGTTTTAACTCAAACCCAACATGGCTTCCAACCTAGCCACAGCACGTCTACAGCTCTATTACCCTTTACAGACACTGTGAACAAGGCCAGAGATGCAGGATGTTGTACAGCCTCAGTATTCCTTGATCTCTCCAAGGCCTTTGACACAGTCTCTCACCCCTTACTTTTGAACACACTGTCTAACTTAGGCTTCTCACATAATGCAATAAAATGGTTTCAGAGCTACCTCAAGGATCATAAACAAGCAGTGAAATGGTCCAACAAACTCTCACATTTTTTCCAGAACCCTACTGAAGTCCCTCAAGGCTTCCTCCTCGGAGCCTTTACTCTTCAGCATTTTCACTAACAACCTCTTCCTCCCACTCTGGAACCCTCATTCAATACGCTGATGATTCCACCATAATCTGCATTGTTCAATCACTACAAAAACTGTTTTCAAAAACTCAACAATCCTTTACTGCAGTCGAATCTTGGCTAAAAAATATCCGACTCTTTCTTAATCCAAGGAAGACTAAACTAGTACTCTTTCACCCCAAAAACATCTTCCATCACCGATCATTTCAACATCTTTGCATCTGACAAGACAGTCATAGAGATAGCGCAGGAAACCAAACTTCTAGGTGTTATCATTGACAATGAACTTTCATTCGACCCCCATATACAGCAAAATATAAAGAAAACTCATCAAAAACTTGGATTCTTATATAGAAACAAACATTTCTTAAGTACAGCAAGCAAAGCTTTCCTACCAAAAGCTTTTTTACTTCCCTCCCTTCTTTATGGTGCCCCTATTCTAATTTACAAACTTCTACCCCAGGCAGTTGGAACAGTGCTACAACAAAGTTGCAAAGTTTGCCACAAACTCTAAATATCACACACACCACAGTAAACCACTTCTAGAATTAAACTGGTTTGAACTCCCCAACCAACTTGCCTTTATTCAGCTATCCACCTTGCACAACCTTATTTTCAAACCTGCTGCCTGCCCTGCACTAGCCAATCTAGTCACACTTTAAACACCAAATTGATCCCTACAATCAGAAGGCAAAAATCTCTTAGCTATCTCAAAACCCACAAAAAAAAACAAAAAAAAAATGGTCACAGTGCATTCATATTCTGTGTGTTAACTATGGCATTCACTACCTGTAGCTACCAGGTCTATGTCTGGCTCCTGTATAAATCCCGCCTGATGCTCATCTCTTCCTCCTCCACACTGGCTTCATTTTCTTCTGTCACAACTCACTGCTTCACAGCTTACAAGATCCTAATCTCTCTCCTAACTCTGTTTCTATACCGTATCCATAAGCGACTGCTCAGTCTGTAATGCCTCTATTCTTCTTAACTCTCTCACTATCTTTCTGCACCACTAACTCTTCTGTTATTATTTTCCTAAGTTAAACCAACATTTTATTTTTCATGTACTATAGCAGCCGATGTCATACATTGTACTACCTGCAGACTATTTTTATGTACTTTATCTACTCATAGGTCATGTATATGTTGTTAGAATGACTAAAATTGTCTGTAATGATATAACTCTATAGAATTGTCCAGATGTGTAGGATATTTTGTGACGTAGTTTTCATTCAATCAACTTATTTGTGTGTAGTATTCCTCATGCCGCTTGTATTCTTTGGGGACTATACTGTATTTGCATTGTACTGTACGCGGAGCTTTTCTCCCGGGCCTCTGTTGAAAATGGATTCTGTAGACCCAGTCAGACCATCCCGGTAAACAAATGTCAAATAAATAAAGAAGGTAGGAGAGTGGCATTGAACAGAGAGAGGTGGTGACAGTGGACATGACACCCCACCCCCATGTAGAAAATGAGAAAAAGGGGGCTGATGATGATGATGATGAAAATGACTCACAGCGGCCTGCAGCACACACTAGTGACTATGAGCTGCCAGTGCAGAGGACAGGCGTCATGCTGCACTTTAAGTGACAAATGCACAGTAGCAACATAACGCCAATGACACATGTTTATGCAGGCAGGCATAATGAGGCGACATGTCTTATGAACAGGTATAACATTTTAGTATTGTACAGGTGAACCACTGTTTTATATGCTAAGTCACACAGACTTGGGAAGTCATATTGTGTGTCTGCGCTGCAGTACTAGGGGAAACAGCAACCATGTTGGACCTAAAGGCTGCCCTGAGGGGGTACAGGGTATGCTGTATGTATATAGTAAGCTATTTTTATTTACCTTCCTAAGGGTGTGCATCCTTGAAAAGGAATTAACTTTATATAAAGCTAATAATATGGGTACATGTACCTGCATCTGCAAGGTTCAGTTCTTGGCCTCAGTATATTTATAAGTATGCTCCACCCAGCTACCAAGCAAAGCTACCATTCCACAGAATGCCAATGACTCTACCCTCCTTGGCACTAAAACAAGTCTTTTAAAACTTCAGGCACCCAAGTATACTTTTCATTTGTTGGATACTGGTTAATCTCTGCAAGACTGCTCTTACACCTTAAGAAAAGCAGATTAATGTTATTCTCACCAAAACAATTCTCTGCCTAGAAACATCAGCTAAAAAAAAAAAATAGTTAATAAAATAACAAACAGATGTCCCGAAACAGTGGTAACCAAAAAATGCCAACAAAAAAATCACAAAGATAATTAGCCTAGTACACACCTATGAACTTAAAATAGAAAATGTAACCCTTACAAAATTATTCGGTGTACCTATAGACAAAAATCTGAAATTTGATCAGCACATACAGCAAATCATTAAAAATACCACTAAAAATTGGTCTTCTCTACCAGTCAAACCTATACCTAAGTGATGAAATCCTATATGCATCAGCCATATATACAAACTTACGAAACAAAACGGCACAGGTGTCCAAAAATAGCTCAAGGAACCAGGTCTGATAGAAGTCTATCAGACCTGGTTCCTGGAGCTATTTTTGGACACCTGTGCCGTTTTGTTTCGTTGGTTTATTTAAGATAACAGTATATATACAAACTTGCAAACCACACAGCAAAAAAAGTTAGACGCATACTACAACAAAGTAGCAAAATTTACTACAAACCTCTCATATATAGGGCTCACAATTATCTCATCTTTGGTTAGAACTACTACAACTCCTAATCTATACTCAAGTATTCAAGCACATAATTTTATCTACAACCCAAATAATTGCTCCTTCCTAAAGACATGCTTCAGCAGTATATATATTACAGGGAGTTACACTCCAGTACAAAACGTTTGAGTACCCAAAGTCAAACAATGTTGCAGAAGAAACTTTCTATTCCAGTTGTGTCACCAAAGTTTGAAACACATTACCACTTCTTGTAAGACAAATAGATAAATTAAATACTTAACACACAATTTAACGCCTAACTGACTCCTGGTTGTGCTGAAGTACCTTACCACACATATACAGCTGTGCTATCTTACCTCCATTTCTCCAAAAGTTTCTCTCTTTTTCCTTCAGTTTCCTAAATTCTCACTTTTCCTCCTTCCCACTACCTCTTCCTACTTTCCTCCTATTTACATAGTAAACACATTACTCCTGAAAGGCTGTATGCTGAGGCGCTAGGGTATTGGAGAGTTTTTTTGCCTGCATTAAATTTGTTGTTTCTTATTTCATGACTTGTTGTGGATTATTCCTACTATTTCCTCCTGTTTCCCACTTCTGTTTCCTTTTCTTCCAACTGTAAGATCAAGTTATATTATCTTAATGTTGAATAAAGTGAAACGACTGTCAAAGTTCTTTATATTAATGTCATGTTTTCCTAGAATTCTATGTATTATATATCATTACTGTATGTTGTGTCTATTCCTAATGTAGAACTCTACACATTATACTATTATTGTTTTTACTGTTTTTCTTGTGTTTCCTTATAACTTTATGTAGTAGAACATTACTGTATATAATTTTATATTAATTGTTTGGAACTTTTTTCCCCTGGGTTTCTATTGAAAATGGGCTTTTCTTGCCCAGTCAGACTATCTTGGTCAAATAAATAAATATTTATTTATTGAACATAGACTGTACTGGCAACATGAAAGCCCATGATATTAGGACATCCTGTGCCTGCACAGACCTGCCTGTGCTTGTGCTGATGTTATGGCATGCACAAACTACATGGTGACCTACACTACTCATGTACCTCCCCTTCCACTGTAAAAGAGTAGAGCTGTGTCATTTGTATTTCTCAGGGTGGCCTCTAATGTTGGCAGCAGGGCAATTGCCTTACTTCAGGTATACCTGTTGCTCTTTACAAACTGCTTGATCACTTTTGTAATGCATATGTAGTAACATGTGGGGAGTACCTGTCTGTATTCCATATTTGTACCTGCAGCTGTAATACAGCACACCTCCATAGCTGTCCGTGTGATGACAGCATAACATGACTAAGATACACTGTCAGTGGCTGTCATCCAACCAGTCACATTAGTACTACAGTTTACAGCTCTCTTTCATCTGCTCACAGGAGTATCTGTGTCCAGAAGATGCTGCAAATTGAAGAGGGCAGGCAGCCCTACAGGTACTCAGGATGCATGTGGAGCATCTGCTGGGGAAAAGGAGACACTTACCAGCCTTTACAGCAGAAAGCGTGGCAAACATTGGTGCATGACATGTACATTGTTAGAGGCACAAAAGCACATTACAGCTCCATCATAAATACATTACTGTCATGCTACAGTGTGCTAAGTCAAAGGTGTATTTCATGGCAGAGGAGAGGCTGGCCATGGATCAGCAGACTAACAGAGATATAAGATTTTTTGGTGTCCCTTCTGGGCCACTGGGATCATGGGATCATTCCTGGAAACTGGACTCACTTTCATGCAAGTTTGTGGATGATGCATCAGGTCAGTACCACATCGAGTACATTTCTTTACAGCACACTGCACATATAGAATGTAGGCTGACCACAGCTGTACAGCAGCACTGCACATATAGAATGTAGACTGACCACAGCAGTACAGCAGCACTGCACATATAGACTGTAGGCTGACCACAGCTGTACAGCAATACTGCACACATAGAATGTAGGATGACCACAACTGTACAGCAGTACTACACATATAGAATGTAGGCTGACCAATACCCATACTGCTTTTGTTTTGTTATAAGAACATTGGGTATCCGGCCATAACAGGATGACAGTGCAGATAGGTCAGCGTCATACTACATACCTTACATGGACACTATTGACATGAATTTAACAGAGACACACTTGTAGCACATCTAATCAGGCTCGCATGTGTGGTTTTTTGTGTATTCACAGGCATAGCACTTCTTAGAATGCCACTTGTACAGGATGGAGTAGAACAACGGGCTTCTTTTGGCAGCCCACATGGAATGGAGATGAATAACTATACAGATACCTGAGTGTCAGTCATATGATACATTGACACTGTCTGTTTCCAAGCTGAGTGACCATCCACCCATAGCAGAGAGTGAAGGAGTTGCCTTCTCCAAGATGCATAGGAAGCTTTACAGTATAAAAATTCAGAAATCACAGTGGAATAGGGATACCCCATGATGCTGAGCACAAATGATGCTACCTTATATCTACAGAGGCTGTTGACCATAGTGTGTCTGCTGTAGGTATATCTGACACTGACCAGCCTCATAAGGATGCATGATGCCATCACATGTCACAGTGGCCCAGTGACACACAGACAGAATTCACAATCAGTCAGCAGGTTTTTATATCCACACACTGAGGAAGGGTTTCTCTCAGAAGCTTTGTGTATTTTCAATCTAAGTTTTGATTAAACTTTTGTATTTTACATACTCAGCTTTTCTGATACCTGGAGTTTTTTTATTTTTGCTATTTTGAACTTTGTTCTCCAGGTACGGTTAACCTTAATGCTGGACGAGTTGTCTTGATTTTTGTGTTTGCTGGATTGTTTGGATCAGCCTCAGGCACAGAGTATCGGGTTATGATGACACAGCCAGCATTACATCCTGAAAATAACAGTCGTTTCAACAGCCATTCTATTTATCAGATGTTACAGGTGAACAATAATCCATTATTAATACAATTAAATTTTTGCCCACGTGCTCAGCCACTCAAAATTCATCTGATAACATGTTAAATAGATAGTTGGTCTTATTGTTAAAGAATGTTTGGTCCTTTAAGAAGTTACAATGGCAGCAGCTCAGTTTTTCTGTATATCTGGAATGCGGTATAGTCACACATTTGGCAACGTATATCTAAAATTGTTGGGGAAATGGCAGGAACTTAACCTCAAATTAAATGCTGAAGAAGTCATCTGACAAAAGCGCTTGACTATTGTGGATTATCTTTGTGGATATCATTTATTTTTTGTGTTTTTAAAAATAAATATTTTCTGGGTTGTAGTATATTGGCTCCAGAAGTGGATATTTCCTTTCAATTTTGTTCTTTTTCCACTTTTACACCCCTTTTTTTGGTTACTTGGCTGATTATATGAGGTTAATGAATGAGTTTTTCAATAAGACTGAACAAAATTTACAGGATGAGATCATGAAATTAGAGAGTAATGTGGCTGAAATACTTGCCTTTCGTGAGAATTCAACCTCTTATAGTGCTATGCTTGAGAGATTGATTGACTTTGAAAAAAGTGCTTGTGGCTGTTAAAAAGCGTAAATTGTACAGAGACTTTAATGATTTGAAAAATGGAAATATACTTTATTCTTGCTGAGAGAACGATGCGTAAATGGTAACATTGCAAGGAACAAAGTCTTGAGCACAGCACTGAAGACTTGACACCCTTTTGATACTTTTTCTACAAATGAGGTTAGAAATACTATGAATGTTGGTATTGAACAGATTACGGTGAATGAAGATATGTCGACTGCAACACAATACATTCAACATAATACATCTGATGCTGTCTCCGGAGCCACCCACGTTGTATACAACAATGGTAGGCCCGGTCCTTGGCAGATTTTTTGAAATGTACTGCTCCCCTGGTATTAAATTTACCGAAAGTGATTACAACAAGGGAGAGAGACCCACTGAGAGGCAGGTTTGTTGGTAAAAGAAGTGAGATGATGACACAGCAAAGCACCTCAAACTCGCAGCAGAATGAAAAGCCTGGTGAATTGAGTAAATGTTGTATTGTTAACCTTCCCAGCCTTGTATTGACTGATCAATTAGTGATAGCGTTGTAGACACTCTTACAGACCTAAAACTTTTTACAAGGAATTTTAATTTAAAACTTATCTTTAAGGGTTCACTGTAAATGACAGCTCAGGTATGTAGAAATTGTAGTCTGTTTGTGCCAGTTAATTGTCTTATAATAACTGCCTTTTATGAAGTTTGTGAGTGTGATATACGTGAGTATTATGCTATGAGAGAAAAGAAAAAATTCTACAATCTCACCCCTGCAGAAAATGAAGCACTTAAGAGATTAGAGAGTAAGAAAGACATTATAATTAAGCAGGTGGATAAAGGTGGAGCAGTTGTGTTATTGAATAAATCCAACTATGATATGTATATGTTTGAATTTCTGAGTGATATTAATGCCTTTATTGAGATTAGGAATGTTGATATTTGCAAGTGTATTAGTAATGTTAACATGAGTATATATGAGTTACAGGTTAACAATGACATTGATATTAATTTGCTCAATTTTTTAATGTTTCCTGCCCGTTAACATCCATATTATATGGGCTACGTAAAATGCATAAACATCTGCACCCCCCATAAGACCTATTGTCTCAGGAGGTTGGTGGGTAAGTTAACCTATATCAATATATTTAGAATCTGTTCTAGGCAAATTTCTGATGAAAATAAACAGTTATATACAAGATAATAGGGACATTTTACATCAACTATGTGAGTAGCACAACATGCATAAAGAGTGTGAATATACTTTTGTTACTATCAAATCATTATTCACCATGATTTCCATTAATCTTGGGATCGATGTTGTGCCTTACAAACCCAAGGTGCAGGGTTTGAGTCTCACAAGTGATAATTAGCTAGGCTTAAAATGGCTCACAAGGGCAGTTAGCCTAGTACTAATCTATGAACCTATGAACTATATTTTTTTATGTAAGAGCACAAGCATGTGTGGTAGAGAAATAGAGACTATCTGTGAGCTACTTGAGATTGTTTTGAACAACAATATATTCATGTTCCAAGAGCATGTGTACCATCCAAAAACCTGGTGTAGCTGTTGGTACGTCCATTGCCAACACATATGCAAACATAGCCATAGCTAAATGGGAGGAGGAGTATGCATTTAATAGTACACATCACTGTGCTGACAATGTTCTCTTTTTAAGCACTTTGTTGGCACATGAATGTGGTGACAATGTTCCCTTTTTAAGTGCTTTATTGACACATGAATACGGTGACAACGTTCCCTTTTTAAGCACTTTGTTGACACATGAATGTGGTGACAACATTCCCTTTTTAAGCACTTTGTTGACACATGAATGTGGTGACAACATTCCCTTTTTAAGCGCTTTGTTGACACATGAATGTGGTGACAACGTTCCCTTTTTAAGCGCTGTGTTGACACATGAATGTGGCGACAATGTTCCTTTTTTAACCGCTTTGTTGACACATGAATGTGGTGACAACGTTCCCTTTTTAAGCACTTTGTTGACACATGAATGTGGTGACAACATTCCCTTTTTAAGCGCTTTGTTGACACATGAATGTGGTGACAACGTTCCCTTTTTAAGCGCTGTGTTGACACATGAATGTGGTGACAACATTCCCTTTTTAAGCACTTTGTTGACACATGAATGTGGTGACAACATTCCCTTTTTAAGTGCTTTGTTGACACATGAATGTGGTGACAACGTTCCCTTTTTAAGCGCTGTGTTGACACATGAATGTGGCGACAACGTTCCTTTTTTAACCGCTTTGTTGACACATGAATGTGGTGACAACATTCCCTTTTTAAGCACTTTGTTGACACAAGAATGTGGTGACAACATTCCCTTTTTAAGCGCTTTGTTGACACATGAATGTGGTGACAACGTTCCCTTTTTAAGCGCTGTGTTGACACATGAATGTGGCGACAACGTTCCTTTTTTAACCGCTTTGTTGACACATGAATATGGTAACAATGTTCCCTTTTTAAGCACTTTGTTGACATATGAATGTGGTGGCAATGTTCCCTTTTTAAGCACTTTGACACATAAATGTGGTGACAACGTTCGCTTTTTAAGTGCTTTTTTGACACATGAATGTGGTGACAATGTTCCCTTTTTAAGCACTTTGTTGACACATGAATGTGGTGACAGCATTCCCTTTTTTAAGTGCTTTGTTGACACATGAATGTGGCAACAACGTTCACTAATTTAACCGCTTTGTTGATGACATCTTCTTGCTCTGGGATGGTGACCATTCTCAGTCGGATCTTTTCACTGATTATTTGAATGGTACAACTAATTTTTTACAGTTTACAGCTACATATTCAAGGGATTACATTAATTATTTAGATATTAGTTTAATAAAGGCTGGTATAAGCATCACAACCTCCATCTACAGGAAACATGTACAAATGAATAGATTCATCCCATAGGACTAGTATGCACACCCCACACTCATTCAAGAGTGTAGTTAAGAGAAAGTTTGTGAGGGTTAGCAGGCTTAATACTGACACTACTCTGATATGAGGATAAGTTACTGCAAAAAAAAAATGATACTCTACCAAATAGAGCATCTGGTGCCAGACCCTATTTTACAGACTATACTAGAGAAACGAGTAACACTAGGGATAATATGAGACAAAGTTATATGCGATATGTCACTACTTATAGTAGGAGGGCTGATAGAATTAAGAATATAATAATAACAAAATTGGCATATCCTGAGGGCTGTGCCTGAAATTAGTAGAACAGTAGGTGAGAAACCATATTTTGCATATAAAAAAGTCCTAATTTAAAACAATGTTTATGCCATAAAGATCTGTCAAATAGTTAGTTACAAAGAATAAAGCAAATGGGCACATTCCTATGTTATAATTGTAGTTGTTGCAATGATATTACAAGAGATAATAGGTTCATAGTTTCATACGTGGGTACTAGGCTATCTGCCCAAAGGCATTTATAAGCCTAGCCAGAATGTGTTGGCTTTCACCACCCCCTTAGATTAGTTCCCTGTGCCTCTGTCCAGCAGAGCCAGTGAAGTGATCCCCAGGGTAAACTTTCTGTTTCCCATCCACTCGTCAAGGTTTCTTTTGAACAGTGTTAGTGAGGAGCTCTGCCTAATGTAGATTGTGATCTTGTTCCAAAGCATGGGAAGACTCTGGGACAGGAATCTATCCCTCCAGCACATCCTATTTATTGTTGTGGTGAGGTTTAGATCCATAGAGCTTGTGGCTCGAGGGGATAAGGTTTTCTTTAAGTGGAGAATGTCCATCAGTTCTGGGTTGGACATGGCCTTGTATGTCAGGCAGAGATCATCTCTGAGTAGGCAGTATGCAACCGAGTACAACTGGAGTTTCTTCAGTCAAGCTGCATAGGGCATCTGTTTGAGGCCATTGATCCTCTTGGTGAGGTACTTCTGTGGGCTTTCCAGCGGTTGCAGGTGTCTTGTAAGGTACATCCCAAATGGGCGTTGTACTCTAAAATGGGTCTGATGAGTGATGAGTAGACGGGCACAATGACCTCTTTTGATCTGGATGTGAACCCTTTTGTGATTAGGTGGGCCACATAGAAGGATTTGCTAACCACTTTGGCAATGTGATTATCAAAGGTGAGATTACTATCTACTTGGCTCCCCAGACTCCTTATTACATCTTCTGTATTTAGGGGACTACCACCTATGTGGTAGTTTGTGGGTATTTTGTTTTTTTCAAAGGGGATGACTATGCATTTTTGGCATTTTGCTTGAGGCCATGATTTTGACACCAGGTATCTGTCTCAGTGAGACCCTTTGGAGGATGTCTGTGTCAGCCAAAGAGTCAATTATAGCCCCTAGTTTGTAGTCGTCTGCAAACTTAGTCAGCCATAGTTCTCGTGTGCTTGCTTGTACCTCTGAGAAGTATATGCTGAACAGAAGGGGTCCTAGGACTGAGCCCTGTGGAACACCACTTGTAACCGGTTTAGAGATGGACCTAGCTCCCGCAACTCTCAC
The DNA here is from genome assembly GCF_019279795.1 of Protopterus annectens. NCBI lineage: Eukaryota > Metazoa > Chordata > Ceratodontiformes > Protopteridae > Protopterus > Protopterus annectens. The sequence continues at coordinate 1,171,366,569 of NC_056737.1, read as the reverse complement.
CATGTGGGTTCTGTCCATGAGCCAGTTGGCAACCCATTTTGTGACGTAGGGGTTTATGTTCAGGTTGGTGAGCTTGTCTATAATACCAGAATGCGGAATGGTGTTGAAGGCCTTAGCAAGGTCTAGGTAGGCTGTGTGTACCACCTTTCCCTCATCTATAGCCTTGGTAACTGTCACAAAGAAGTCCACCAGGTTTAGGCGGTATGATCTGCCCTTAACAAAGCCAAACTGGGTAGGGTCCAGTGTTTGAAGATTCCCAATGTCTCTGTTAATGAGTTCCATGATGATATGCTCCGTAGCCTTGCAGATCAAGCTAGTCAGGCTTATAGGGAAATTGTTCCCTGGGTCTGTTGTGGCTCCACCTTTGTGGAGCGGAATAACCGTTGCTGTCCACCACTCTATGGGTATGTAGCCTGTGGACAGGCTGAGTCTGAACAGTGTGTTTAGGTGAGGGGTTAGTTCGTCTTTGAGCTCATGTAGGATGCAGCCTGGAACACCGCCCGGTCCCATTGATGCTGTGTTTTTGGCTTTGGAGAGGGCTGTTTTAACCTGAGTGTTTGTGATTTCAGGGACTCTACATTCTTCTGGTGTGGTTATGGGCCCTTTTGGGGGTGAGGGGGGGGTAAAGTTTGTGCTGAACCTGTCTACCAGGATGTTGGCGATATTGGTTGGTTCAGTTTTTTTTTTGTGCCATTCTGCACTAACTATGAGCAGATCTGAGCATTGCCACTTAGATTCTTGACATAGCCAAAGAATGCCTTGTGGTTATCTTTGGAGTCCTTGGCAATTTTTCTTTCAAAGCTCACCTTGAATGATTTTATGAGGGATCGTAGTTTCTTGCTGATACTGATCAGGAATGTCTTCCCTTCTTGGGATTTTACTCTTTTCTGTACTAGTTTCTTCCTTCTATTGTATAGCTTGTTTATGGCACGAGTACACCAGACTGGTTTCCTTTCCTTGGAGGAGTGAGTCTTGGTTTTGTTTGGGATGACACGATCCATGCATTCTTGTAGCTGCCCGTAGAATGCATTAGTAAAGGATTTTGCAGCTTGGACAGTGTTATCCTTCATCATGGAGGCTTTGAAACTTTCCACCTTGGTCTTATGTAACATGAAGTTTGCTTCTGAAAAGTTTTTCATGGTGGCTTTCTTGGCCGGGGGTGGGGGCGGAATATGGATATCCAAAGTGATTTGTTTATGGTCAGATCTAACCAGCGAGGGGTTGACCTCTGGTGTGGAACACCGGTCACCCATGTTGATGATGACCAGGTCCAATATGTTGTCACCTCTGGTGAGAGTGTTGACCAGTTGAACCAGGGCACTTGAGTTTAGAAATTCTAGGAAAAGTTGGACAAGGGAGTTAGTACTTGAGTAGTTCTCCCAGTTAATGTTTGGGTAATCGAAATCACCCAATATTAGGGTGTTTGGTAGGACCTTTATGTTTCCCAGTGTTTCCAGAAACATGGAATGGGGGTCCTGGGACATGGTGAGTGATCTCTAGCAAGCTACAATTTGAATTGCAGTTTTGCCCATTGTTAGTTGCACGTGGATGATCTCTGAAGCATCATGGTGTACCACTAACCTGGAGGTGTGAGTATCCTTGATGAATATGGATACACCCCCACCTTTTGTATTTCAGTTTGGGTTCTGTGGCCAAAATGTATGGTAAGAGTTGTAGCCTAGTAGTGCTGGGGTGCTCTCTGGAGCCTTAAACTAGGTTTCTGTTGCTGCACATATATCGATATTCTCCATACTGAGGAGTGCCTCGAGTGCATGCATTTTGAGGTTTAGACTTCTGGTACTGAGTAGCATTACCCTCAGTGTTTTGTTACTTGTGCTATTTACAGCGGTGGGTTTGTCTTTTGAGCCTTGCCTAAAAAAGGCACTATGGGGTGGCAAGAGCCTTGACAAGTATTCAAAAGCTTAAGGGTGACAGGTGCAAGCCATCTCTAGCGAAGCAGTGTGGCTTGTCATGCATGTCATCCCAAGCGGACAGATACTGAATCCCCTTTGAATGAGACCAGAAACATAGCCAATTGTTGAAATTGATATTTTTTCTTTATACCATGGTATCATTCTTGGTGAGGGCAGGATGCTACTCAGGGTCAGGGTTATACCAGTCTGGACTACGTGATCAGAGAGCTCTTCCATGTCTCTTTTCATGTAGTCCAGGGAGATACGGCTCAGGTCATTCACACCAACATGGACAATGACAGAGTCATATTTGTACTTGTTCTGGAGTGACCTGAGTGCTTGTGTTATGTGGCAGATCCTGGCACCTGACAGGCAGCTAACAGTAACCTTCTCCTTATTCAGCCTAGTGAGTGGGATGTCAGTGTGCCTGACTATACAGTCACCTATTACTAGTATGTTGGGTATGTTATTTTGCCTTAAGGGCTGTGATTGTGTGGCACACTGGTTTTGTGAAGTATGTGTTTCATTGTTTGTGTTGGGGGGTGGAGGTTACTTGGATGTCTGCTTTGGAGGTTTCTGTTGCTTTTGCAGATTTTTATTTAGAGCTTCTGAGTATGTTTTCGTGAATTTATGTGTGTTTTTTGCCGGTGCTGGTTTAATGGGTCTATGTGAAACTGGTGGTGTGATGCACATATTTCCCTTCTCCTCTTGACTGTCTGATCCAGTCTTGGGTTGAGAGAGCTTAGCCTCCAGTTTGGCTGTATAATTGCATCTCCCGCATGTATTAGGGTTTGGTGGTAGGAGGAGAGGGTTGTCTGTGTACATGAGACAGTTGTAACATTGCCTCAAAATGCCCAGATTCACCAGTTGGACTGGAGAGTACACCTGAAACTGCCCTTTGGACATGCCTGGATAGGTACAGTGAACTGTTTTACTGAATGGCAGGTATGGTCGAATAGAGAGCCTTGTCCTTCTGTACAGCACAGGAGGGTCTAGTGCTAGGGTTTATAAGTGCTTGCTATAAGTTTTGAGCAAGTTATACACCCTGTAACTGAGAGAAGGTTTGTGTTTAAGTGTCACGCTACATGTTAACTCCACTAATATTGTTTATATAGCCAACTGTGTGAAATGTCCTGCCTTCTATATAGGAAAGAGTACTAGAACATTTAGAGAAAGGATAACAGAACATAAATCAGAGATACAGAGAGAGGTAAACAGCAATGCACTTGCTAAGCATATAATAGAAAAAGGCAGTGAACACAGATTTTTTTTTAGGGTGATAGACCTTAGATTTAAAAGCAAAAGGGGTGGTGATTTGAACAACATACTTGATGCATATGAATATGATTGGATTCTCTGATTAGAGGCAGATCAGGCATCTGGGCTTAATATGGCTGTTAGTCTTAATCCTATTTTAAGAAAGAAACAATTGGCTTTAATATAGCTGTTTTTGGAATAATTGTATATCACTCCTTGCTTCACATTCCATCATACTACTATTTTATGTTTTTGATATATATTTTGTTAGTGATCTTATTGTTTTAAATGATTGTTATATCTGATTGCTTAAGGCTTGTGTCATGTGACTTAGTTCTTAACTATTTAAATGGGATTGTCATTGTTGGTTTTATACGCACACACTGTGTAAGAGTTTCTCCCAAACGTTTTGTGGATTTTCAATCTAATTTTTATTTGTTTATTGTATTTGCTTACCGGTCCACTGGGCCTAAAAGAGGCCATTTTCAGTGGAGGCCTGTGGAGAAAAGCTCCAACAAGAACATAGGTACAGAAAAACATGAAACATTAATTGGTACAGCTACACATTGGTGTTACACATAGTGATTACAGTAATATATACAGAATATATACATAAAAGCAGGAATTTAGTTGGTTTGATTACAGTAATATATACAGAATATATACACAAAAACAAGAATTTAGTTGATTGCCAGATGAATTCAAAGTGGTATAAACAGAGATATATTAATCAGCATTATTGTACCAGTATCAACAAGTGATGAAAAAATAATTATGGAGGAAAAAGTCATCAGTCAGCAGGAGCAAAAAGCATAGGAGTTTTGTTATAATATAAGAAGGAAGAGAGGTTAGGTTATAGAGCAGGTACATACCCAGGAAGGGTTGTTATGGAACAGGTACATACCCAGGAAGGGTTGTTATAGAGCAGGTACATAGCCAGGAAGGGTTGTTATAGAGCAGGTACATAGCCAGGAAGGGTTGTTATAGAGCAGGTACAGAGCCAGGAAGGGTTGTTATAGAGCAGGCACAGAGCCAGGAAGGGTTGTTATAGAGCAGGCACAGAGCCAGGAAGGGTTGTTATAGAGCAGGTACAGAGCCAGGAAGGGTTGTTATAGAGCAGGTACAGAGCCAGGAAGGGTTGTTATAGAGCAGGTACAGAGCCAGGAAGGGCTGTTATAGAGCAGGTACATAGCCAGGAAGGGTTGTTATAGAGCAGGTACAGAGCCAGGAAGGGCTGTTATAGAGCAGGTACACAGCCAGGAAGGGTTGTTATAGAGCAGGTACATAGCCAGGAAGGGTTGTTATAGAGCAGGTACATAGCAAGGAAGAGTTGTTATAGAGCAGGTACATAGCCAGGAAAGGTTGTTATAGAGCAGGTACATAGCCAGGAAGGGCTGTTATAGAGCAGGTACACAGCCAGGAAGGGTTGTTATAGGGCAGGTACATACCCAGGAAGGGTTGTTATAGGGCAGGTACATACCCAGGAAGGGTGTTATAGAGCAGGTACATAGTCAGGAAGGGTTGTTATAGGGCAGGTACACAGCCAGGAAGGGTTGTTATAGGGCAGGTACATACCCAGGAAGGGTTGTTATAGGGCAGGAACATACCCAGGAAGGGTGTTATAGAGCAGGTACATAGCCAGGAAGGGTTGTTATAGAGCAGGTACAGAGCCAGGAAGGGTTGTTATAGAGCAGGTACAGAGCCAGGAAGGGTTGTTATAGAGCAGGTACATAGCCAGGAAGGGTTGTTATAGAGCAGGTACAGAGCCGAGAAGGGTTGTTATAGAGCAGGTACAGAGCCAGGAAGGGTTGTTATAGAGCAGGTACATAGCCAGGAAGGGGTGTTATAGAGCAGGTACACAGCCAGGAAGGGTTGTTATAGAGCAGGTACAGAGCCAGGAAGGGTTGTTATA